>NC_135231.1:602500-755000 GCF_052324685.1 Brachyhypopomus gauderio | reverse complement strand
GCTGGATGATGCCACACTTGGCAGCGATGGCGCGCGCTGTGTTGATGTTGTCGCCAGTGACCATGCGCACAGTGATGCCTGCCCTCTGACACTTCCGGATAGCCTCAGGGACCTCAAGTTGGAGAAAACCACGGATGAGCGCACGCACAATTCCTCCAACGCCGCTGCGCTTGGTCTGCTTGCTAGCGACCCATGAAGTGACACGGTGCTGCCGCCTCCTTGTACTGGTACCGCACAGACAGAAGGCGAAGCCCCCGGGCCCGCGTGGGCGCCCCCTCCGCATACCTCGGGCCTGACCGGATCCTCGATGCCGACCACGGTGATGCAGGTGAGGTCAGCGACGATTTCAGCTTCGCTTTCCCAGTCAGGCTCGGGGTCGCCGGGGAGGTCGCGGTAGGCGATGCAGATGGTGCGTAGGCCCTCGCACGCCATTGGCTCGATCACCTTCTTCACCATCTCGTCCCTGTCGCGTGGCCTGAAGTTACGCGTCTCGCCGTTCTCACCCAGGATAGATGAACACCTGGACAACAGGGTCATGACACACAGAAAAGAACACATTGTGTAAGAACAATTTTCAAAAATGAGCATTTCAACATGTATTGCAAATGAAAGATTACATGGCCCAGTATTGCTATAGCTGCGTATGCATATTAGCCAGTTTAAAATAGTTAGAAATGACTCAATTGGTTTATTATCAAAAATAAAAGGCATTAAATAATGTGATAATATAGTGATAGTAGTGATAATAGTGACTAACTTTTTCAGGAGAATTTCGGAGGCTCCTTTGCTGTAGAGACGGAAGTTGCCATCGGGCAGCTGCACCACAGTGCTCATAGATTTGCGGACGGAGTTGAAGGTGTAGACCTTGTAGAGCTTCTCCTCGGGGATCTGCTCGCGGATGGGGACGTAGTCTTGCTTCAAGTCCAAGATGAAACCCAGCAAGCCACACTCGGTCTTATTGCCCACCTGCTTAGGCAAGCCTCCTTCTACATCAGGAGCCTGGTGGCGGAGAGGGGAGGAGAGGGGAGGAGAGGTGAGGAGGTGGAGAAGGGGGAGAAAGGAGGGTGGGGAGAGATAAAGGTAAGAGGAGTAGAAAGAGAGAGAGGTGGAAAACAAAGAAGAATAAAGGTTTAAAAGTTAGGTGTGTGCAATCTGATGATGTAAAAGTGTAATGCTTATAAATAAATGAAATAAATCAGCCTTTCGCTCAACAGAAATAATTTCAAACACCTTGGAGATGGCCTGATCACCTTGTACCATCTGCTTTGCAAAAAATATACTCCAACTCATCTAACAAATCTCTCCAGGAGCTGGCCAGTCTCAAAAGCCACCTTAGCCACGTGGCAACAACACGGGCCACGGCAGCAGATGTCAAGTCGTGACTCTGTGCTCACGGCCCCGTTTCAGACGCACTTTGAAAGCTTTATGGTAATCCTGGCCCCGCCCACGGCTCCGCCTCCTACCGGGCACCCCGCTCACCATGATCTTGGACGTGTAGGCGCTGTTGATGGCGATGGCGCCGACTATCAACTCCAGCGTGTTGGGATCGATCTGGCTGGGCTCGGGGACCTCGCGGAAGTGCTGGTCGTTCACGTAGGCCTGTACCACCGTCATGCGGTTGGTGGTCAGGGTGCCAGTTTTGTCCGAGCAGATGGCAGTGGCGTTGCCCATCGTCTCACAGGCATCCAAGTGCCGCACCAGGTTGTTGTCCTTCATCATTTTCTAGGGGAACGTAGGAAAGATTCTGTAGTTCCAATATATGTGGGTCTTGGTGGTTAACATAGTTCATATATACAAACAGGACACTGAAACCAGAACAACCAGACAGCAAAGCTTTTCTGCATGTCTGAATTGCCTTATGCAATCCCCAGACCATGATACGTCATATCCATTAATTTTACACACAGGTACCCACACACACACACACACACACACACACACACACACACACACACACCCCAGGTGTATCTGGACTGCCTCACCTTAACTGAGTAGGCGAGGGAGATAGTCACAGCAAGGGGGAGGCCCTCGGGCACGGCCACCACCAGCACGGTGACTCCGATAATGAAGAACTTGACAAAATACTGCACGTAGACGGGTGTGCATTCGGGCAGCCAGTTCCGGCCCTCCACCACGAACGTTTCGATCACAAAGTAAAGCACCAAGATGATCACTGTGATAGCCGACATCACCAGGCCTGCCGGGACAACAGCAGCAAATAGTGATTTAGCAACGATGCAGGTCCTTACTCGCTTTTGATTGGCCCACTGAGGTGCCACTTACCTGCTTTGCCAATCTGCACAGCCAGCTTAGTGAGCTTCCCCTGCAGGACAGACTTCTCCTTCTTCGGTACGTTGGCTTTCTTCTTCTCCCTCTCCTCCACCTCCCCGCCCTCCGCGCTTTTCAGCGGCTGCATCTCCATGGCGACCGCGCCATCCTGCTTCTTGGCTGGCGGGTGGGACAGAAGTGAAAGCGTCACCGGCACCGGTAAAGAATCGGCATCGGTGGTGCCGACAGTCGGACGCAGCACGGCACACAGAGCGACGCATGTGACCCCCCCACGAGCAGGGAGCAGGTGCGGGCACACACAAACGAGGGGGACACACGGTGAGAGTAAGCGGGACAAACGCAGACACGGTCACTGGTGGCACAGAGACACACAGAGACCCCCCCCCCCCCACCCCCCCTGCTTTACCCTCAACCGACCCTCAGCCCATTTCAGCTGTGGCAAGCAGCACTAATGGTGGGGTAATCTCTACACAGAGTACGTGTTTGGACAACCATAATACGCTGCGCTTCTGGGGAAGCCCACATGTTCATGTATGCTGTCGTGCAGCAAATGGCGTGTCTGTAGATGTCAATGTACAACATACACACCTCTACAAATTCATTTATGCAGTTACGTAGCACTTCCATAAATGCTCATGGATGCATACATGACGTAACCGCTTCTCTGTAATGATGGTCCCCATTTAGCGGTAGCTTAGCTGGGCTAGTAAAATAATTAACCCCACGGTGACTCTCTCATTCATCTACTCTAGAGTCCCTCTGGTACCTTTATTCTGATTGGTCTCCACTGCTGCCTCTGGCTGCTTGCCTGTGAGAGAGCGAGAGAGATAGGGAGGCAGAGAGAGATAAGATGAGAGAGAGGGAGAGAGAAAGAGAGTGGGAGAGAGAGAGAGGGAGGAAGGAAAGAGGAGAGAGAGGAAGGCAGAAAAAGGAAGAGGAGAGAAAGAAAGAAAGAAAGAAAGAAAGAAAGAAAGAAAGAAAGAAAGAAAGAGTAACGGGAATAGAAAGTGACAGACAGAGACAGAATGGGAGACAGAGCACACCGTGTTCTTGAGTGAAGGAAACAAGAGAGCACAGAACTATGGAAGCACATACAGAAACACACACTCTCTCTCTAACACACACACACACACACACACACACACACACACACACACACACACACACTCTCTCTCTCTCTCTCTAACACACACACACACACACACACACTCTCTCTCTCTAACACACACACACACACACACACACACACACACACATATACACGCACCCATGCATACACACACACAACCATGTACCTTAACATTCAACCAAACTAAAAGTTAATTTGACTATTTGTGGTTGTTGTGGAGTTTGACTTAAGTGAGCCTTAAGTAGGCCTGGTCTGTTCTGCACACGCATTTGAAGACGTCGTTCTGTAGCACTATTTCAGTACGTACCATTAGTGATGGGGTTCTGCGTGGCTTCAGTAGTGATTGAGAAATGACTGTCTTCTGATTGGGAAGCGTGGGGTGGAGGGGGTGTGGGGTCATGTGGGTGTGGAGGGGGTGTGGGGTCATGTGGGTGTGGAGCGGGTGTGGGGTCATGTGGGTGTGGAGCGGGTGTGGGGTCATGTGGGTGTGGAGCGTGTGTGGGGTCATGTGGGTGTGGAGGGGGTTTTGTGGGAGGTTTAAGGATTGGGTGGAGGTAAGAAACAAAAAAACAGTAGTCATAACACTGCCACGTGTCATGTGACTGTACGTCAGGGAGTGGGAATATATGTTTGAGATGTATAAGGTGTATATTTTAAACACTATATTGTTTTATGTTGTATTTTGTTACATTCCATATCTGTGGATGTGGTTGGATGTCAATTTTAGAAAGCGGTTTTTTGTTGTTGTTTTTTTATGGGCAAACTGTGAGGGAGTTGTCAGTTGTCAGTTGTCACAGAAAGAGATTCAGAGGGATAGCACGAAGACTCTCCTCCTCCACACTCTCTCCTCCTCCACACCCTCTCTCTCTCTTTCTCTTTCTCTCTCTCTCTCTCTCTCTCTCTCTCCTCCTTCTCCACACCCACTCTCTCTCTCTCTCTCTCTCTCTCTCTCTCTCTCTCTCTCTCTCTCTCTCTCTCTCTCTCTCTCTCTCTCTCCTTGTCTACATTCTTTCTCCCTCACACAGAAAGAAGGTAAATCGAACATACTGAAATGGATCCCTACTCTGAGTCTCACACAGGCTATAGTACATGACTCTAAGAGCAAGCCACAACTCTTTTCCTGTCTTTTTTATTGAATTTTTCATTCTTATTTTTAACGGTATATTGCCTGGCTTTGCATGGTTATTGGATACTACTCTGCCTATTTCAGCCCTGATGCTAAGACTAACAAACCCAGCGTGTTCGTTCACTAGTTATACTGAGGTAGCACATGTGTTTCAGTACTGTATCTCCCTGCCATTCATAAATATTCCTCCAGGCACTAACCTTGCTGTCTCTCCATTCATCTCTAAGGAATTTCTCTCTCTTCCTATGACATAATCCTGCACCACCCCCTCACCACTCCCCCGTGCTGATGGTGGTCAAAACGTTGCCTGTCTCCTGCGCTGACCTCCGTTCACATCCTGCCTCCTCTTCTTTCTGTCTCGTCTCTCTTTTCCTCTCTTCACTTCTTCTCCTTCCTCCAAAAGGGAGAGCATGAGTGTTCTTGTCTGTTCCGCCGCCACAACGCTTACATCTTGCCCTCCTCTATTTTCATTGGCTTCTCACCTCCGCTGTGTGTGAGAATGTGCGTGCGTGCGTGTGTGTGTGTGTGTGTGTGTGTGTGTGTGTGTGTGTGTGTCTGGGGTGGGCCTTTGCCTGACATCTACCTTTCTTTTCTTTCTTCTCTTCCTCTCCCTCTCCAGCTCCCAGCAGAGTGAAGATGATTCCAGACTGAGAGTTCACTCCGACCGCAGTGACCAGCATCCTCCCAGATCCCTCCATCACATGGGTGCCTGAGAAAGAGAGAGAGAGAGAGGGAGGGAGAGAGAGAGGGAGAGAGAGAGAGAGAGGGAGGGAGAGAGAGAGGGAGAGAGAGAGAGAGAGAGGGAGGGAGATTAGAAGAAAAGCACACCTGTCCCTTCATGCTCCACTTCACACAGAATGAAAGTTAAGGTTACAGAATCACAACGGGCGCTCAGGCTTTGTAGGTAGAGTGATGTGCAGACCCATGTGTACCGACTCACGCCCCCTACGGGCCTGGTGCTCACCCCGCCCCATGTATACCCACTTACGCCCCCTACGGGCCTGGTGCTCAGCCCGCCCCATGTATACCCACTTACGCCCCCTACGGGCCTGGTGCTCACCCCGCCCCATGTATACCCACTTACGCCCCCTACGGGCCTGGTGCTCAGCCCGCCCCATGTATACCCACTCACGCCCCCTACGGGCCTGGTGCTCACCCCGCTCATGTATACCCACTTACGCCCCCTACGGGCCTGGTGCTCACCCCGCCCCATGTATACCCACTCACGCCCCCTACGGGCCTGGTGCTCAGCCCGCCCCATGTATACCCACTCACGCCCCCTACGGGCCTGGTGCTCACCCCGCCCCATGTATACCCACTTACGCCCCCTACGGGCCTGGTGCTCACCCCGCCCCATGTATACCCACTTACGCCCCCTACGGGCCTGGTGCTCACCCCGCCCATGTATACCCACTTACGCCCCCTACGAGCCTGGTGCTCACCCCGCCCCATGTATACCCACTTACGCCCCCTACAGGCCTGGTGCTCACCCCGCCCCATGTATACCCACTTACGCCCCCTACGGGCCTGGTGCTCACCCCGCCCCATGTATACCCACTCACGCCCCCTACGGGCCTGGTGCTCACCCCGCCCCATGTATACCCACTTACGCCCCCTACAGGTCTGGTGCTCACCCCGCCCCATGTATACCCACTTACGCCCCCTACGGGCCTGGTGCTCACCCCGCCCCATGTATACCCACTCACGCCCCCTACAGGTCTGGTGCTCACCCCCGCCCCATGTATACCCACTTACGCCCCCTACGGGCCTGGTGCTCACCCCGCCCCATGTATACCCACTCACGCCCCCTACGGGTCTGGTGCTCACCCCGCCCCATGTATACCCACTTACGCCCCCTACGGGCCTGGTGCTCACCCCGCCCCATGTATACCCACTTACGCCCCCTACAGGTCTGGTGCTCACCCCGCCCCATGTATACCCACTTACGCCCCCTACGAGCCTGGTGCTCACCCCCGCCCATGTATACCCACTTACGCCCCCTACGAGCCTGGTGCTCACCCCGCCCCATGTATACCCACTCACGCCCCCTACGGGCCTGGTGCTCACCCCGGCCCATGTATACCCACTTACGCCCCCTACGGGTCTGGTGCTCACCCCCGCCAGTCTGTCCATACATCTTCTTTACAGAAAACATCATTAAACTATTATTCAATAATATCGTCAAGATGGCAGGAAAGCCTAATAAAATGAACGGAGTTAGTGGAGTGGGTTCCTAAGAATAGCAGCCAGAATGAGGGGGAGACCACAAGCCAGAGACCACGGCAGGAACCAGACACTCCATGATCTGATTAGCAACATCTGGATTCCATAGCAACCCCTTAGTCTTACTGACACATGCTGTCAACAAAGTAAACACAAGCAAAACATGCAGACACAGAGAGGGAAATACAGACGGACCTGGACACACACACACACACACACACACACACACACACACACATACGCACACATGCACACACACGCATACACATGCACAGATGAACAAACACACACACAAACAACCATAAACATATACAAACACACACATACATACACACACACACACACACTCACACACACACACACACACACACACACACACACACACACACACACACACACACACACACACACACACACACACTAACCAGAGAGAAGCATAGGGTCCTTGTCCACTGACTTGCGCACATGGTCCGACTCCCCTGTCAGGGAGCTTTCGTCGATCTTCAGGTCGTTGCCCTGAATCAGGACGCCATCAGTGGGCAGGAGATCCCCTGCACACGCACAAGAACAGGACATCCGCTCCACTAAGTCAACCCTGGGAACACTCTGCTCCACCAGACCTGCCCGGCTCCACCAGACACCAGCACAACCAGGACAGTCCCGTGTTATCGCCTCGCCTCCCCCTGACACTGGCACTGACCGTATTTGACCTGGGCCACGTCGCCCACCACCATATCGGCGACGGGGATCTGGATGACGTTGCCATTTCTCACGACGGCGAAGCGTTGCTCCTGCTCAATACGGCTTTGCAGGCCACGGAACTGCTTCTCCTTGCTCCAGTCGTTGAAGGCCGTCACCAGCACCACGCAGATGACCGACAGCAGGATGGCGGCGCCTTCGATCCAGCCGGCCTCCGCCTCGCCCTCGTCCTCCGCACCGCCCGACACATTCCCGCACGCTGGACCAGATGGGAAAAAACTTTACATTTGCATACAGGGATTACATGACTTAAAAAAATACATTCATCTAAACAGCCAGGGCCAAAACATGATTACTCTGAGCTGAAGTAATTTAGTTTGAATATATAAAAAGAGATAAGGATATAATTAGTTAATGGCAACATTTTCCATGAGTATTTTTGCTGGGTGAGGTCCAAAATGTTCACTGTCAAATCACTGCCACTCACGTACAGGCTAATCTGGGATGCCGGTCGTCCTCTAAACTCTGCAGCAGTTTGCCATTTGCTTCCGTCCTTCCTGCATTCACCCTCCTCTCTTACTCTCACTTCTCCCTCTCACCTTTCTCCAAACCCTCCCACACACCCTCACTCAATCGCCTCTTTCTTCTCTCCTACTCTCTGTCCCTTCCTCTCTCTCTCTCTCCCTTCTTGCACCCACATTCACTCCCTCCACTAACACCACCCTTCTGACTCGGGCCCACTGAACCACACTCTCTCCATCTCTCACATATCTCTGTCAGCACATATTTCCCCTCCTCTCATCCACCCCCCCCCCCCCCCCCCCCCCAATCCTCCGTTGCTCATTCTCACCCTCGCCCTGCTCCGACGGGGGTTGGTAGAAGGAGAGGCCCAGCGAGATGATGGCTGCTATCTCCAGGATGATGAGGGTGACGTCCTGCAGAGCCTCCCACACCAGCTGCAGGAATGTCTTGGGCTTCTTTGGGGGGATGAAGTTCTGTCCGAACGTCTGTGCCCGCTTCTCCAAGTCTGCTGCATTATCCGATAAACCTATCAAAAGCAGACACAACGTCAAAGGCAGTGGGAAAAGAGGAGCGCAGCAGTGCACACATAAACCATTCTAGAAGATGATGGGATTGATGTTCTGGAGAGGCTGAGGGTCTCTGACCTGGGCTCTCTGCTTGGCCCAATGCTTAATTAACAGCCACAGTGTTCCTTGAACAGCCACAGTGTTCTCAGAATGGCTGCAGTGTTCCTTTGGCCATTAGCCCAAAAGTGGCCATTAGGACAAAAGTGAACACTGTAAAACTAATTGAACATTGTGGATCATATAGTGACGAAGGACATTAAGTTATTATACAAAAAAGTAGGTGAGCATTAAATGTTCCAATTGCACCCTTAAACAACAGAAGATGACTCTGACTGCGCTAATAGTTGTACATTTACATATTTTGCTGAACTGCCCAATGACACAAATTTAATGGCAAGAGAAGAAGCAATCAAAGACGAACTACGTGGGGATGAATTAGGCGGTCACGGCCATGCGCTCTCTCTTATCTCCCTTATGTGAAAATGTGCTTCATCCATTACAAGTTTTTTTTATGACAAGCCGTGACAAAGAGGAAAATGTAAAAGTATTTCATAATAACTCAAAAACAAGACTGTAGACTCCGAATTAAATATCTTAAAGCCACAGACTCATAATCTACAAACAGAATTTATTACAAACAGATATATTTAGTGTCACCATTCCCCTCTCTCATTCAACAACCACCCCAACCACCCCAACCCCCCCAACTCCCCCCAACCACCCCAACCACCCCAACCCCCCAACTCCCCCCACGCCCTCTGGTCCCACTTATGGCCCATCAACCCCAACACAACCCAAACTATGCAGTGATGTAACCATAAGCAACAACCACACTACCATTCCAGATATATGATCATTGTTTAGATTATATTTTCACATATTGTTTATATATAAATTAGCCAACAAGGTTTAAGGCCATAAGAACACAACTCAATCACAAATGAGCCCCAGCTGGAGCACAGAAGGCCACAGGATGGATGGAGATGAAGAGGCCATTCAGGCGATCGTCAGAGGTTATGGACGACCAGAGCTCGAAACGCGTTCAGCAGCTGTGCACAGCCAACCTCACCACATCCGATGCAGTTTGGACATAATTCGCTGTACATTTCTTTTTGATCCAGTTATTAGCGGTGGAGGCCCAAACCTCAATTAACTCATCCAAAACATGGGATGGAAGCCCCGCCCACACGTATATTCAGTTATACGTTGATAGCTTGCCCCGCCCACACGTATATTCAGTTATACGTTGATAGCTTGCCCCGCCCACACGTATATTCAGTTATACGTTGATAGCTTGCCCCGCCCACACGTATATTCAGTTATACGTTGATAGCTGGCCCCGCCCACACGTATATTCAGTTATACGTTGATAGCTGGCCCCGCCCACACGTATATTCAGTTATACGTTGATAGCTTGCCCCGCCCACACGTATATTCAGTTATACGTTGATAGCTTGCCCCGCCCACACGTATATTCAGTTATACGTTGATAGCTTGCCCCGCCCACACGTATATTCAGTTATACGTTGATAGCTGGCCCCGCCCACACGTATATTCAGTTATACGTTGATAGCTGGCCCTATCACACATTCTTTCTCAGTCGAGTCTCAGTCTTTCAACTGCTTTTTTTCTTTCTTTCATGTTACTGTATGTGTGCAGTTTCCATGGCAATGAAGACATCAAGCAAAAACCTGCTCTTGCTCTTCAACTTCCTGTCTTCAGGCACCTTTTTGCCCGGCTACAGATGATGTCATTATATCACAGCAGCATATGCTAGTTTAAGAATAGATTTTTGATTGGTCTGCTGTGATGGCAGCTCCATCGCAGTCTAGAACAGACTGTGAGTCTTTTGAACTGCAGTAGTGTAATGGAGTATTTCGCTCAGAAGTATCAGTTAAATGAAGCAAAGTTTACCTCAGTCCATTGTGTGTGCATGACATTTACCTAATGACCAATGAGGCACGTCAGTCCAGACAGAAAACACATTAAGTGGATAAGAGTTATATGGCCTATCATAAATATGCAAGGTTCTGTATGCATGCACAGGTGTGCGTGCACGAACACACACACACACACACACACACACACACACACACACACACACACACACACACACACACACACACACGCACACACACACAGAATAGCATGGTGTGTACCCAGCTCTTTTCTCACATCATAGCTGCATACACTGCACACTGAATCCTCTCCCTCTCTCTCTCTCCCACTACCACATGCTAGATAACATCGCACGCCCAGTGTGTGAGCATGCATGTGAATGAGTAAGAGCTGGAAGTAAAGACAGGACGATACGATGACAGGTGCACTTGGCAAAGCAGAGCCTCAGGGAGGAGTTTAAGAACACATGCACGCAAACCAAAAAATAAAAAAATCTGCTGAGTAGTTATGACTGTACTCCATCCCTTTAATCAATCCTTTCTGTCCTTTTATGCATCTCCCCTTCTCTACCTCCGTGTTGGTCTCTCTCTCTCTCTCTCACCCAACACCCCCCCCCTCCATCTCCCCTTGGTATGTCCTTGACAATGCGGCAAGCTGTACTTGCTTCCCTTCTCTCTCTCCTTCTCTCCCTCTCTCTCCCTCTCTCTCCCTCTCTCTCCCTCTGTCTCTCTCGGCCCAGCCCTGCCCACTGAGATAGGTTTCACCCTGTGCTGCTGCAGTGTGGGCATCCGTGTGGTGGTTAGCTTTAGGTAGAATGGCGCAGCCAGTCAGATGTATTGGGTATGGAGTTACAGGAGCAGGTGGACGTACGCTCGGTCTGAGGCGCAGGAGTAGTTGTGGCCTCATTCTACCGTGCTGAAATGTGTTGCTGAGGAAGAGACAGTACCAGAGAGAGGGAGAGAGAGGCTCTAATGCACCTCCATTTTCAGAGCCTCATCATTACAATGTCAGTCCCACTCACCATCAGCTCTCCACCTCCTCTCTCCTGCTGTCCTCTCCTCTCTTACCCCTCAGCCCTGTCATGTATATGTACTGTAACAGGGTTAGTTATGCCTCCACTCGCACTGCAGGACACTGCTTTTGCAGTCTGCTGTTTGCACCGTCGGATGCTGCTGACATCCAATAAAACGAGTCTTCTATCACGTCTGCAGTCTGCTCCTTATAGGAGAGTCTGTGAGTTTTAATACAAAAAATATAAAATAAAAGTCCCCGGCCCTGATACAACAGCATCTTGGTATTTAATATTTTTATTGTTTTATTATGTTGGGAAGTCAAATAGAGATATTTATGATGTTAAAGAGAAATGCCTTTTACTCCACTACAAACCTCTGAAGGCAACATTGCCGAGCGTCTGTGCATGTGTAGAAGAGAAGGTCCCCATCCTGGTTCACTAGCTATCCATCAGTCATGGGTTAGGTGGATTTGAACTGGGTAAATACAAAATGTATTGATGGTGTGGAACCCAGAAGAGTGGCCAGCTTGTCTAAACTGTGTTCTGTGCAACTGTTCAGTTTCTCCCTCTGTAGAGAAGAGAGTGACCCCTACTGTCCATTCTCCTAGTCCTGGTAAAAGGTCCAGATGCACTGCGTGTCTCATCCCAGATGCCCATGGGCACAGGGGACTGCTAACACCGGCCAGTCTGGGGGTACACTGGTCGTCCCAACTTCAAGAGACAACACAATGCCACTCTGAGACAAACATGTCTGAAAACTTACTTCTTGGCTGCACTAAATCTGTTTTTCACCTCATATTTTTTCAGTGAATGCTCAAAATCCATTAATGTCTGTCTGTATTTATAAGTGAACAGTGCAAATGTACCTATAATGTCAAAACTCAGTGGCTGTGAAGGAGTGAAAGGTATCAGGGGAACAAACTGTAACAAGCAACCACTGACAGTCCAAGAAACAAAAGATCTTAACTCTCATGTATAGATATACCTGTCAATAGAGCCCTTAAAGGAATTACAGCCTCACATAGACAGTGAGGCTCTTCTAGCCCAGGACTGACTGAATGAGCCTTTCCAACACTGGAGAACTGTTTACCCAGTAACCTCCTCTCCCTACACCCACCTCACCACCGACAGCGCCGTAGCCTAGCAACCTGACACAAACGTGTGCGCCCGAAGTGGGAAGTTGGCCGAGTGAGATAGTGAGAAATGGTGGTTGAGTGACAAGAAGGGGATGAGGGGGATGGAGAGAGAGAGAGAGAGAGAGAACAGGATGGATGGATAGATGGATAGATGGATGAATGCATAGATAGGTCGATGGCAGGAAGAGAGGAAAATTACTAGGTGGGTTTTGCTATTTCGGGCTGTGTTCGTGCCTTTAAATGTCTCTGCTAAAGACACATGTCTATGACTCAAAGCGAAATAAACTACATTAGCAGTGAGCAATCAAGCTAGGTGTGATAAAGATAATGGACAAGCAAAATGGAGAGAATGAGAATGACGGAGGGAAAAGAGGCCAAGATGTGACTGGAAGAAGCTCGGTGAGCATGTAGAAGACATGACTGAGCTAGAGAATCAGGGAGAAGTGGGAACTATCAACAAGAGATATGATGACTGACGACCGCTTCTGAGAAGATGAGAAATAAATGAGAAAAAGAGAGAGACAGAAAAGGACAGGGTATTTGGTCTCACCGTCTGTGGCGGAAGACTTGAGTCTGTGGCAGAGGCCGTCTGTGTCTCCGTAGCTGTCCTGAATCTTCTGCACGGCCTCCAATCCCCTCAACTCCATCAGAGAGCGCAGCTCATCCAGGGACACGCCGAAGGAGCCCGAGTGGTTCCCGTCCGCCCTGCCTCCGGCCCGCTTCGGATAGAACTCCACTGCGCTGTTCGCCATCTCACCTATTGTCGCTGTCGTGGACATTTTGAGTTCTCGGGCAGCTGGCCGCTGACCTTATCTGCACCTGGGCTTCTTCCTGTCCAGATCTGTGGGACGTGCCGATGACCCCGCCTCACTTGCTGGGGAAGGGGGGGAGTTTGGAGTGGTGGAGCTCGTCGTCTGGCCGCGTTGGGTTTAGCTCTGTAATCCTCGCCCCCTCTCCTCTCCCCTCCCACGCTAGCGCTTGTGCCTCTAGCTCTCCATCAGCAGAGGGGGGACACGGCAACAGGGGCAACAAACGCTCGCTGGGCTCGTGAGGGGTAAAAAACAACAACGTGAATCCCACCCGCTCCACTCTACCCCCTTGGCCGGAGGGTCAACAGAACGAGGGATCGGGGCGCTCCCAATCCATCAGGGACGGAGAGGAGATGGCAGGGGGGAGCCTGGGGGAAGGGCACGAGGTTGGGTCACAGGAAAGACACAGCCCTGGTGTGCAGAACGCGTCAGGGGTCAAGGGTCATAGGGGGTAGCGTGGTGGCATTGGAGAGAAAGCCTAGAGAGACAGACAAAGAGAAAACAGCAATCACTGAGGACACTCAGGACATAAGTCTCAGGGTCACCTGGGGAGTCTGACTGCACAACCAGGTTCCCCATCCCATGTCTGCAAACTCAGGTGCAACTCACCCAGACAAACCAGAATGTACAGGTCTATTCAGCCTCTGTACCGTAAAGGCTCTCACTTGTTTTAACTGAGCTGTGCACTGATCACACATTGCTT
Source organism: Brachyhypopomus gauderio (assembly GCF_052324685.1). Taxonomy (NCBI): domain Eukaryota; kingdom Metazoa; phylum Chordata; class Actinopteri; order Gymnotiformes; family Hypopomidae; genus Brachyhypopomus; species Brachyhypopomus gauderio. The sequence goes on along the minus strand of NC_135231.1, from coordinate 740,887 downwards.
AATTAGATACCGCAGTGACATTAGATAACTTAATTATGTAAAATAGAAGCATCAGTCCGTTTCGTATTATATTTGACCTATTTCATATTTTCCCTCCTCTGTTCATCATTTCTCCTCCCCATTCCTCCCCATTATGAGCTGATCCAATGAGAAATGCATTCATCAGAAAAGTACGTTCAAAACAGCATGACAAAAATCTCTGCATGTATAGTTATGGACCATGTAAATTCACCCAGTCAGTGATGCAAATAATTTATACAGTTTCTCTCATGGGAGCAAGACAACTGCATTGGCCCATGGTTTCCATGGAAACCTACAGATGCCTCTGACTCCCACAAAGATCCTTCGGCCTCGCTATACCCTGACGCGCACAATCGTTTTATTTCATTCTCTCTCTCCCTCGGTTTCGTTCTATGATATACACACACTCACACACACTCACACACACAGACACACACACAGACTTGAGACATACCATCATTGAGACATACCAGGATCAGCTCTGTGTGTCATGGCTGTTGTTGCTTTATTGCTTATATCCCTCAGGTTATAATCAGTCTCACTTGGTTCAAGGTGTGTGTGAGAGTGTGTGTGAGAGCATGTGTGTGAGAGTGTGTGTGAGGTATGGGTGTATGAGAGCGTGTGTGAGGTATGTGTGTGTGAGGTATGTGTGTATGAGAGTGTGTGTGAGAGTGTGTGTGAGGTCTGTGTGTGTGAGGTATGTGTGTATGAGAGCGTGTGTGAGGTATCTGTGTGTGAGAGTGTGTGTGAGGTCTGTGTGTGTGAGTGTGTGTGAGGTATGTGTGTATGAGAGCGTGTGTGAGGTATGTGTGTGTGTGAGGTCTGTGTGAGGTATGTGTGTGTGAGGTATGTGTGTATGAGAGCGTGTGTGAGGTATGTGTGTATGAGAGCGTGTGTGAGGTATGTGTGTGTGTGAGGTCTGTGTGTGAGGTATGTGTGTGTGAGGTATGTGTGTATGAGAGCGTGTGTGAGGTATGTGTGTATGAGAGCGTGTGTGAGGTATGTGTGTGTGAGAGTGTCTGTGAGGTCTGTGTGTGAGTGTGTCTGTGAGGTCTGTGTGTGTGAGTGTGTGTGAGGTGTGTGTGTGTGTGTGTGTGAGGTATGTGTGTATGAGAGCGTGTGTGAGGTATGTGTGTATGAGAGCGTGTGTGAGGTGTGTGTGTGAGAGTGTGTGTGAGGTCTGTGTGTGTGAGTGTGTGTCAGGTGTGTGTGTGTGAGAGTGTCTGTGAGGTCTGTGTGTGTGAGTTTGTGTGAGGTATGTGTGTGTGAGAGTGTGTGTGAGTGTGTGTGAGGTATGTGTGTATGAGAGCGTGTGTGAGGTATGTGTGTGTGAGAGTGTCTGTGAGGTCTGTGTGTGTGAGTGTGTGTGAGGTATGTGTGTATGAGAGCGTGTGTGAGGTATGTGTGTGTGAGAGTGTCTGTGAGGTCTGTGTGTGTGAGTGTGTGTGAGTTATGTGTGTATGAGAGCGTGTGTGAGGTATGTGTGTGTGAGAGTGTGTGTGAGTGTGTGTGAGGTATGTATGTATGAGAGCGTGTGTGAGGTATGTGTGTGTGAGAGTGTGTGTGAGTGTGTGTGAGTTATGTGTGTATGAGAGCGTGTGTGAGGTATGTGTGTGAGAGTGTGTGTGAGTGTGTGTGAGGTATGTGTGTATGAGAGCGTGTGTGAGGTATGTGTGTGTGAGAGTGTCTGTGAGGTCTGTGTGTGTGAGTGTGTGTGAGTTATGTGTGTATGAGAGCGTGTGTGAGGTATGTGTGTGTGAGAGTGTGTGTGAGTGTGTGTGAGGTATGTGTGTATGAGAGCGTGTGTGAGGTATGTGTGTGTGAGAGTGTCTGTGAGGTCTGTGTGTGTGAGTGTGTGTGAGGTCTGTCCACCTAGGCTGCCAGGGTGGGAGTGTACAGGAGTGACAGAGTCATCACTCTCTCCTGCTGACTCACCACCCCTCTCACCCTCTCAGCACCAGCCCCCTGTCCTCCCCTCCACTCTCTTCCCCTCCTCTTCTCTCCTCCTCTTCTCTCCTCCCCTCTCCTCTCTCCTCACCTCCCCTCTCCTCCTCTCCTCACCTCCCCTCTCCTCTCTCCTCAACTCCCCTCTCCTCTCTCCTCACCTCCCCTCTCCTCTCTCCTCTCCTCCCCTCTCCTCTCTCCTCACCTCCCCTCTCCTCTCTCCTCTCCTCCCCTCTCCTCTCTCCTCACCTCCCCTCTCCTCCTCTCCTCTCCTCCCCTCTCCTCTCTCCTCACCTCCCCTCTCCTCTCTCCTCAACTCCCCTCTCCTCTCTCCTCACCTCCCCTCTCCTCTCTCCTCTCCTCCCCTCTCCTCTCTCCTCTCCTCCCCTCTCCTCTCTCCTCACCTCCCCTCTCCTCTCTCCTCTCCTCCCCTCTCCTCTCTCCTCACCTCCCCTCTCCTCCTCTCCTCTCCTCCCCTCTCCTCTCTCCTCAACTCCCCCCTCCACTCTCTTCCCCTCCTCTTCTCTCCTCCTCTCCTCTCCTCCCCTCTCCTCTCTCCTCACCTCCCCTCCTCAACTCCCCTCTCCTCTCTCCTCTCGTCCCCTCTCCTCTGCTTTCCTCCCCACCTCCCCCTTCTCCTCTTTCCCTCCTCTCTCCTCTCCACCATGTTTCCCACCTCCTCCCCTCCCTCCTCCTCCCCTCTTCCTGCAGCCCTGCAGCCCTGGACAGTGGGAAGGTGACGAATGCCGCAGTGCTGACCATAGCTCATCATGGGTTGTGGATGTCACATGAATATGGATGAGAGGTCAGACCTCAAATCATAATATGTTTGCAAATGTGAGTGTGCGTACATGTGTGAGAGAGAGGAATAAAGTATGCGTGTTCACACACATGCATGTGGGGTTAACGGTCACTCGCAGAAATCCATGCCGTCCAGAGTCCACCAGAGCGGTTCTATTTGCCATCAGCAGGCCACAGGTTAACAGCACTGCAGCCGTGTTTTGTGGGCAGCAGGGAGATGGCTGCAGATTATGCTGAGTATTCATATTGATCTGTTTTCTCAAACCTTTCCAGGGCGTGCTAGAGTTCCAGTGGGTGATATAGTGTTGATCATGTGCTACTTGTGAGATGCCCCAGGTCTACAGCAGACAAGGTTGAAAAGGAGGGAGACCCTAGACAGCCCTCTGGGACAGAGACAGAGGGAAGCTCTATTATATAAAGTGCCCAGTGCCTTATGTAATGTGTCTAATGTAAAAAAATAATAATAACACACACACACACACACACACACACACACACACACACACACACACACACACACACACACAATGCACACAAAACATGGCCTTTCTCCGAGAGGGGTAAGTACTTAATGATGTCATGATCATGTATTGGTCATATTCTAAAAAATGACACATAAATCTCCCAGTCACATAAGGGGAGTGGCAGGTGTAAATCATAGAGACATATGAACGTACAAATCACACCTCTAATCATTGGTTAATAACTCCTATTACAGACACAATTTAAAGGGTAGATTCTACAAATTCAGGAAATCTCTGAACCATGAGCAATGGAGTCTTATTGTAGAGAAATTAAACTATTTATTTTATTTGTCTAGATATCTATCTATCTATATATATATATATATATATATATATATATATATATATATATATATATATATATATATATATATATATATATATATATATATATATATATATGTGAGTGGTAATCAACTATTAAAACTCAAGCACCTCACGTAGTAACTAACTGGCAACATAACTGGATGTGGATGAGCTCCACCTGTCCTGTGGATGAGCTCCACCTGTCCTGTGGATGAGCTCCACCTGTCCTGTGGATGAGCTCCACCTGTCCTGTGGTTGAGCTCCACCTGTCCTGTGGTTGAGCTCCACCTGTCCTGTGGATGAGCTCCACCTGTCCTGTGGTTGAGCTCCACCTGTCCTGTGGTTGAGCTCCACCTGTCCTGTGGTTGAGCTCCACCTGTCCTGTGGATGAGCTCCACCCGTCCTTTCTCTGTCCTGATCCAACAGCACGCAGCGATGGAATGCCCCACATGACAGAACCCAGAAGGAAGTGACTGCTGACTAATTTACTGAGAACCCAAATTCAAAATCAAAGACACTGGTGTTAAAAGAAAAAGAAGGTGGAACAGAAGTGTTGGGGACGGAGTCAGTGTGCTGCTCACTTCAGTTCTAATTACAGAGCCAGAACACTGACAGAGCCTAAAGACAATGAAAAAAAACATGAACTAAACAAGCTGGTCCAGATGTTCTGAAGCGCTCTGCACATCGCTGGCATGTCATACTATTGGAATTCAGCCCCATGAACATTCATGATCTCCTACATCTCCATCACCACATCTGCACAACTCACAGTCAGGTGCAAGGTACATCATGCACCACCACGCAAACGCACACACACACACACACACACACACACACACACACACACACACACACACACACACACATACACACACACACACAGGGTCTTCGCGAGTTCATTTGCCCAGGTGGTAAATAATGTTGTTCCCTTTGAAGCACCCTGGTCTTCTACTGTGTTACATATCGGTAGACTAATCAAATCTATAAATCAGCCCTTAGGGACATATTCACCTAAAACAGTGTACTGTTTATATGGATCTTACCAGATAAAGCATTCAGTACAGAGGTGCTGCACAGTCTTTATCTCTGCTATTAAAAACATGCAGAAAATGAGTGACAAAAAAAATACCCCATCAAATTATGATGAAAAACCAGATGCATAAAGCCTTACAGCTCCAGACTGGAACCGCCTTAACAGTGCCATGTTCACCTAAAGGCTTATGAAACAAGGGCACGGCAAACACGCACACAGTACATTTTAATGATTGCAGGCTTGTACTGTGGCTTTTAAGGCCCAGTTGTTACATTGCCAACAATGAACCTGCTAGAATGCTACAATTCCTGATTAAGGCTTTAATTACTGCCATGCTCAGAAGGCAAACTCAAAATGCACATATATAAACTGAACACCACTCTCAGGGGAGCAGTTGGACCCAGAAAAGACTAAAAATAGGCAAGATTTCAGGGCCTTTTCTTCTCATTCCACAAATGAATCTAAGCAGACATTAGGTTTCTTAAGGTATTAGATTCATGACAGTAGCTCACTGTCAGATGGAGTTTCTTTAGGATAAAAAATCCACTGCTGTGAGGCTGCTTCCTGAAGTTCTGTTTCTGAAAATGGAGCAAAAACGGGTTGATACAGAGGGAACAGGGAGAGACGTGTGTGGGCCCTTCACCTGTGCAGCCTGGACGTGCAGGATCAGCCCTTTGTCCCTTCAGAGTAATTTCAAAATGACAAAAACAATGTGACTCTCAAAGACGTGACTCCAGACTCTTCAAATAATTGCTTGCTGTTTTGCTAATAGAGAAAATCAACTCCACGAGTGCCATGTGAGAGGACAGGTGTTGGGGACATGTATTGGGGACATGTGTTGGGGACATGTGTTGGGGACAGAGGCAAATCCAGCAGGGAGGCGTGGCTGTGTCCAGGGGACCGGTCTCTCACCGGCGCTTAACAAAGGCGCACATCGGTGCAGCGGGACGGATGAAGGTGATTTTGGGGATTTGACTAAGCGGGACAGAGTGGACATGCTCCCACATCATGAGGTGAAGGATGAGGGTAGTCTCCAGCTGCGATAGCTCCCTGGGTCTGGGAATGTTCAGCTACGATAATGTAAGATATTTTTGGATTTCAAATCGTTTACTTTTTCAAGCGTGTGTCTCATGCTCTCGACGTCTTCATGATTTGAGTGAGTACACTCTGAGCTACACATACTAACGACAGTTTCAAGGACAACCCTCAAACATGGTTTCTTGTTTGCATTTAGATTCACAACATTCTTAAAATACATAATCGCAGTATAAGTTGAATATATTCAAAAACATATGTCAACATTGGTAGCAAAACACACACTGAAATGATCTTTCAAATCCACCGTAATATCCCATTGCACAGGGCTGGAGCAGGAACCCTTTCAAGTGCTGTAAGATAGACACTACATTAATATTTGGTTGGTGAGTGTCTAGCATGGCTCTCTCCCTCTCTTCCTCACATTATCAGCCCCACTGCTCACCTCTCCCCCTCCTCATACCCTCCTCTTTACCTCCTCCCAGCCTCCTTCACGCCCGCCTCCCCCACCACATCGCCGTAGGTGTCTGCGGGGAGCAGCCAAATCTCCCCTGCCTCAAAGGAGCGGAGGCGAGGCCCCGATCGAAGAGCCAGTCACACCGGCGCGACGCTGCCCACCTGCCTCTGTGCCTTCCATTGGCTGCCGAACAGGAGAAGGTGGCGGACAGCGCTGGTTTTGATGGGACTGACTGTGAAAGAGCGTGAGCCACACCCTACAGAGGCACTCCAAACTGCACGCAGCCGCTCAACACAAGCATAGCTCGCTGTTGCTGCACAAACCAAGGCCCTTACCTTTATTTATCTGCACGGCTGTGTGCTCTGCAAAAGGGTCTGGATGCACTAAATATGCAAGAGTACGGAATGGAAGCTTTTGGAAGTTCCTTTAGTTAAAATTTACAAAGTGGACCACTCTGTAGGCCCACCCAAACAATTCACCTTTTACACACTATTACTCATCATATACATTCCATGCAGCCTCTCTAAGAGAGCATGATAATTCATTACCCTATGAAGAAATACTAAAATACTATCCTATTAATAGTGATACTCATGTCCAGTGGGCGTGACACTGGACATGAGACCACATACTGGCCAAGAACTGATCAAATACAGGGCAAATACTGATCAACTGCAATTCACAAGATACCTGGCACCACGTTATGTACATTCACAATGGCTGGAATTTACTGAGGCATGTTCTTCAGTGATGCCAGTCTTTTCAAACGTACTATACAACATGCTTATCTATAACACTGATTAACAAAAATTTTGATTTGTGCAAAAAGAAACGAAACGAAATTTCGTACCTTGTATAATTTTCCCTTATGCATTTTGGCAAGCTGAATCCAAATATGTTGTCAGAGTTTCTTTGTCACCCATAGGTTTTGTTACGGTGTATAGTATAGAAAAGCAGTACCAATGAAAGTGGATCCTCTCTGTGTTGGCACACTACTGTTGGACACTAAAGCGGGATGTTCCTGAGTCCAAATATATGCAAAAATCATATACCATACATTTTAGGAACAAGTTTGTACATTTTAAGAGCATTAACGGTCTTATTTTAAAACTTTTAAAATGTATCTACCACTTAAATCATGCCAATTCTAAATCACATTCAGCATAAAATGTACTATATACTATATAAGTACTATATAAAAAGGTCCAACTATATTCATTTCTTGAACAAAAAAAATGAATATTTTGTTGACCAGTGTAACTGGCCGTATGCATAACAGAACGAGTTCAGTAAGTGTTGTTCAGACACCACCTTGGTCTCCTTTAAACATCACTGAATTGAAAAGCATTTAAAGTAGGGCAACCTGGACAGTGAACTGGGCCAACCTCACTTTCTCTAAGATTTTTAAGCACTTTTATGTGGAGTTTGGGAACACGCACTGCTGTAGAGTTATGCTGCACATAAACAGCAAGTCTCTTGTTCTCATGTGTGCTTCATATCAGCATGTAATGCAGGACACAACAATCACAGCTAAATGAATCAGGAGTGCAGATTGCTTCTAATGCAGGGAATTATTCTGAAACAGTTTGTGTGTATTGATACACTGTCAAACACTTATCTCCACAGAGTACAAACTGCAACCCCAGCCAAACTGTAGGCCTGTTTCAACTCTGACTCTGTCTGAACAATCACACTTGCCTACAATTTAGGCGTTACTTCTTTTTGCATAGGAAAACACAGATTATTTTTTATTTTTGGTTAAGTAAAGAGATTCTTGAGTCAGTTGTAAAAATTAATGCTGAAACGTCACGTCTCACTACACCTAGTCTAGCACTCTCATTACCTCAAAAATGATGTAAACCAATAGCAACAGGGGTCCTAGCTTGACGATCTCACATAAACGGCCAATCAGAGACGAGTGTCGACTTATGGACTCAATCCACGGTGTTCAGCCAGGCTCAACCACAACATCCCTCCCTCCGTCCGTCCCACACCCAGTATTCACGCACACCTTGCAGTCATGAAAAAAAAGTCCTGGTGGTTTCCGGGCAAATTAAAGCGGAACACCTCGCTCACTGTGAACGTTGAAGTTAACGTAGCCCTGTGTCGTCACCGTGCTGATACACGCCAGGTTTGTCTTACCGCATCGCAATGTTTTCAAAAATAAAAACGACCTTTACTGGTCACCTTCAGAGGGCAACAGCTATGTAGACAAAACTACTGTGGTACGCCAAGGCCGGTCCGAGCAATGCTACAGAACATTCGTCCATGTCACTCGGTGAGGTGTTAAAAGTCGCAGAGTGAAATAATGATTAGCTGCATGTGGGGGAATGGCGCGGCGGAGGGATGTGCTTTGGAGTGTGCGCCACTCGGATCCCACACAGGCGCAATGCCCCCTCCGCAAGGTTACCGGTATGAGTAACAGCCCCAGCCTTCCGCTCGGATCTGTCCCCCTGTCGCCTGCTCTGCCCTCATATCAGCCCCCGGTAATCCGCATAAAGGCGATATAGCACATAGACATGAATATAAGCACAGATCATGTGGGTGATAGGATATTATTGTGTGTTAATACACGGTCATGCTTAAAACATGATCATTTACTATCTTATAAACGGGATTGCACAACGAGAAACCATGCAGTATATTACAATGCAGTGATAACGATAATTACTGGTAGTCACTCCTGTAATGAAATCTGTTAAGGACAAATTACCATACGGGACATCTCGCTGAATAACTGTAAGCATCATATGAAGCCTCATTTTTGACAGTGACCGATATGTTTTTGCTGTGCTTTGATGCAGTAGTTATACGAGCTTGGCAGTTATCAGTAACCCCGAGAAAATATGACAAATCTTATAGAGGATATAGAACATCTGCACAAGGACGTTGTTGAATTGTTAGGCACGGCAACGAAAAGCATACATTATCGACTCCAACGGTAAAGAATATCTAGTTGCTGCCATAACGAGCGCATTTAGGTTTGGTGTAAATATCAAATGTACCGACTCACCAGGCCATGCTCCAAGGACATCGACGCGGTTTGCTGGGGCAAAAGAAATTCCTGAGTTCTGTCTCAGATAAATTAAAATAAAATAAATCGGTGGCGACCTAAATTATCTAGTTTTTTGCTGTCATATGGTCCTTTGCCACCGAGATTTTCGGCGGTGTTTTTTTTAGTGTGGATAGGAAATCTGATCCTAAAACAGTGCAGTTGTTGCCTGGTTAGACTGAGGTTCCGCAGAGGGGAAAAACGAAAGATGAAGACACAGTATTAGGATGACTGCTCCAGCACTGTTAAAAAAGAGACAAGAATTTTGATCGCAGTTACAGAAACAGCTGTTGCGCTTATTTTTTAAAAGTGTAAATCAAAGACGTGGTTAAGCGTGGCGATGCGATATTTTGGATTTATATGCGATGTGATGAGAGCTCCCTTTCCTGAGCTGCGCGCTGAGGAGCTTGGACGCAGCATCCGCGCGGGCTGCTATGCGCGGATGGAGAGGACGGGAAGGGGGGGGGGGACTCTCTCTACTTCTCCTGTCTCTCTCCCCACCCCTGCCTCGGCTCCATCCTTTAAATCCCTCCCTCTCTGTTCTCTGACAGTGCGATCACGTCAACGCACAAAACACGCCACATGCCCCCCCCCCCCACCACCGTCCCCCTCGCGCCCCGTCCCCTCCGAGTTCAAAGGCCAAGTTAAAGAGAAGAGAATTTGTAGCGTTTTATTTACCTTAGTGAACACTATAGTACAGCATTCATGGCAACGGTAATACACAGCTGATTATGTTGCTGTAAATGTGAAAGTGAAGGCAAATATTTACAGAATTTGACAGACCAAAAGTCTAACATATAAAAACATTCTTCATTCATCTAAACAGGATGATTACGAGGGACACAAGTTTATGTGTAAATTCCTGGGAATTGAGTGCCGTTGCACAGCCTTCTTAAAACAGAATGAGTGATTGTATATGATAATATCCCTCCTTGGACTTTATTGTGTCATTGTTTTTGTCAGCAAATTAGGTGTCCTAGACTATAACAATATGTACTACCAGGCATGTACTACACCAGGAGCCGGACACGAGAAGCAGCATCTACACTAGGAAGACCTTCACTGGTGCCCACACTAGAGAGGCACGTCCCCTGTCTCAGTCAGGATTTGTGCCACAAGACTCACTCTCTCGCTGCATTTTTTAAAATTCATAAATTCATACACCCACACAGGGTCTAATAGTCTTGCTATCTCCCAGCATGCAGGGTTCAAATCTTGTAGCTCGAATGCAAGAGACCAAGATGAGAGAGCTTTTATCTGCTCAAGAGTGCTCGAGTGTACTCCCGCAGACATCATATGCAAACATGTGCAAACAAATACACACACAAACACAGTTACATGCACACAGACCCCACACTCTCACAAACGTGGCAACGTCGATGCGGTGCAAGATACACACACAGTAGCATCATTAGGATCATTGCGTTAGAGCAATACTTCCTTTACCATTAGACGGCTACAGCAGCCCAGGCTGTAACTGTAGTCCCATGTCTGGAAAACAATGTGCTAATCAGTGCGTACTTGGGCTGTGCCACCACACCGCACCTCAGCTCTCCCAGACACGCTAGAGGCAACATGCGTGTAAGCGCGCGGCCCCACACACGCGTGCTCTTGCGCTCCCATTTTCCCCACTCACGCTAAAGTGTTTGTTAGGTGCGTCCGGCACGGCGAAGTTGCAACGCTGGCGGGTGGGTGGAGGCGGGTCATGTATAATTCAGACTCCCCCTGGGAGGCGCCGTGCATTAGCCCTGCAGGTAGCGCAGGCTGGAGGAGGCGGCCGCGGGGAGCTGGGCCGGGCCGGGCCGGGCCCTCTGTCTCTCACTCCCCTTCAACCTGCACTCAGCAGCATCCTGCACACTACAGCGCAGGCCCGTGCGAGGCCTTTGAGGAGGGGGATGACGCCATAATGCGTCACTTACTGTAATCCCCCTGCAACTTAAGGAACTATGTTTATCTTCATTTCCTATCACGAGGCCTCCTCCATTTCCCTGTGTAATTGTTAATAAGGAAATTAGGACTTCATTATTTCACAAGAAGAAACAAATGGTTATAACAGCATTTTCTGCATGAATGGCAGAGCTGTGCTCACATGGTAATTGGTAGCACTTGGGTGGGTTGTTGGAGTTTAGATCTTACAGATGTACATTCTCCATCTCTCCCCCGTTTTCCCCTTCTCTGTGTCCCAGTTCAGCTCCTTCTGGGTCCTCTGCTGCCTCTCTCACTGTACTGTAATTAAAGCACTCTCTGCTGCAGTTTACCGTGCTTTCCCCCCGCACTCTCCCTTTCCCACACCCACTGAATCAGGCATCAGGATTTTCCCTTTTTGAAAGCGAATCGATTCAGCTTCACTCTGAATACTGGCAGGCATTCAAGCATGCATAAGAAGCATAATTGCTTTTCCAAAAAGGTACAAGGGGACTTCAAAGGCTTGTTTATGTACGTGGGGGTAAAGTGGAGGCTCTCTTGGGACGGAAGGGGGTTAGGGGGTTAGGGGGTAAGGGGGCAGAGGAGTTGGTGATGAGGGTGCTGCAGGAAGCTGCCAGACATGGAATGAAGTTACAGGCATCTGAAGCTTTTGGTCTGAGTGTATCTATAGAGGTAATTGGGACCTGACCGCCTCGGTAGTGAGGCTAAGTGTCTGTAAAGCTTTTTCATCACATGTATAACCATTTTGAAAACAGCTTCATTTATGTTTATATATGCTTAGATGGGATTTTTTTTGCTTTGCGTAGCCAATGCGCTGATGACGGTGTCTGAAAAAGCAGAGCTTTCATAATACGCAGTGTACAATGTGAAGTGGGCCCAAGCAAGAAGAGCTTCCTCAGACTGGCAACAGATGGCTACTGCAACAAAGGGAGTCAGAAGGATGTAGAGAGAGAGAGAGAGAGAGAGAGAGAGAGAGAGAGAGAGAGAGAGAGAGAGAGAGAGAGAGAGAGAGAGAGAGAGGTCTGTGCTTAGGGACTAAATAGAATGGCAAGGAAACCTGAATGGCACGGGAAGCAGTGGAGGGGATCCAGTGTGTGATAGTGTGAAAAAGAGAGAGAGAGAGCATACAGTAGGAGGAAGAGAGGGATGAAAAGATTAAAGAGAAAAAGAAAAAGATCCTAAAGGCAAAGAAAGCATGAGTCAGATAGTTATATGGGAAAAAAAAGGAAACAACAAAGACTAAATGTACAAAAAAAAGGTGAAAAAAAGAGTAGCAGAAATAAAGAAAGATAGAGAGAGAAAGGAATAGGAGACAGGTTAAGGTTCTCAGTCAATGCCACGCTTCCTATCCCCAGCACTCTGTTTCATAGCGAGGGCCATGCTGATGTTTTATTGATGAGAGAGATTCCGCCTGCACATGTACCCTCTCCATAATTCATAACGCCCTGCATTAGGCTGCGCACTGAGAAACGGGCAACGCTTGTGTATGCTTATACACTAGCCAGCACACCTTGGTATTACAGGGGCACTCATTTAATATTTGGCTTTTAAAAAAATAGCTGGAATATATATATTTTTTTCAAGCAGGTCCCAGCAAACATTTTCTTCCTAGATAAATAAAATCACTTTCTTTCAAGAGTTAAAATACTGTTAAAGAAACACCTCAAAGATTTGGAGACGTTCAAATGCAGCATAACAAGCAGTGAGCCAAAAAATGAATGTTTTGGGCGTGTTTGAAATCACTTCAACACTATACTTCACGCTTGTTTAGTATGACTGAGCAATTAATATTTTCACACTGCAAAAGTGTGAATGTACAGTTCAATGGATTTGGATGCCACATTAAACTCCACAGTGAAGCTGCTGCGCTGGAGAAGACAAATGGTCATACGTCATCTTTGGCAACACAAATGACAAATGTAAGAAAGCAGGTCGACATATTTCTATACTCACTAGCTACTACATTACTTAAGCATGTCTGTTTTGAGATGCGCCAGCTATCACTAGCAAGGTTACACAATGTCATATGAAAGCATCATATAATTTAAGTACATTTCAGTCATATGGAAATTAATCACCCACTTTATAGTGTCATTTCTCAATCATGTATACTTCACAGGTTAGTGGAGTGTGCACTCTGGTGAACAGGGCATAGTATGGTTAAATTAAGTGGCCTAGAGGGGTGCACCTGAACTTAATTTGACCTTTAAGACTTTAAAGTAAAGGCCGGCTCCAGGCGTACTTTGGAGAAGTGACTTTTGGAATTTTTGTTTGTTTTATGTGGGTAGCGCCTGTAAATAATGAAAGCAATCAAAGGTTATTGAAACTTTTGTGGGAGCCACAGAGGCATATAAATCTCAGGACTCATATTTGAGGGCAAGTGTAAATTGGTTTGCACAATTTGACAGTGATAACTGGGAAAAGATTTCAGTAGCAGCAGATGTAAATGGGCAACCCAGTGAAGCTCCTGCCAAGAAGACTGGATTACGCATGCTGTTTCACTTCATGCACTAGCCAAGTTTCCCCAAGCAAGCAAGAGGAAATGCAGTCCTAAAGGAGATTATGGAATATGTTCAAATCCCAGTGCATAGATCAGCCGATTCTCTTGAGCTCTTGGAAAATTTACTGCAAACCATACTGCACAGTCTCTCCTCTAGCAAGACACACCTGCACCTTCCTGCCTCCCAGGGGCAGGACATGTATTCTGCATTCCCGGGTACTTCTGATGCACCCGATTGTTGCTCAGTTTCTGACCAAGTGCGATTTTGAAATGGTGCAGCCTTTTGAGCCTGTAAAAAACATGTGATATCCAGAAAAATATCTAACGACAACAAGGAGGCATGAGGTAAGAAAAAAATACATAAAAATAAATTCTAAATGGATATCACCAAATGTTTAGTGATTTTTATGTCTCTGCTGCCTTAAAATCAAATATTCCAATATTTTAAATATTTAATTAATAAAAAGTTTTTATTAAGTATTGAAATGGGGTGAAATAATTTAGGATTTGACTTACAAAAGTATTGCTTTTGTTATGTAGCTAATTAAACTTTTAGCCAGTTCAGTTACCATATCATGTAAATCTCCAGTGTAGTGAGACTATGCATGTTCTGGAAAAACCTGATGTTATGCATACACACACACACAGCATATTTTCTAAGACATTGTGACAGTTGAAGAAACAACTTGGATTAATGAGCCAATTTGGAATATGACATAACCCTCAGCTTTCTGACACAATCACAATTTACAGTATCACACTGTACTGTAACATAACTTCTGGGAACCATAGGGATATGGACTAATGGGAGAGGAAGAGAGTAATTAAATTATAAAATATCAAAGCACTGCCCCAGATTTTGGCTGCTACATCTCAAGTCACAGTTCAGCTCTAGGGACAGCTTGGCACCGTTACAGCACTCCTTTATCATTTTTTACTCTCACACTTTACTTTCTCTCTCTTTCGTCTTCCTGGGAAAATAGAACAAGGTACAAAAAGTAGGGCATGGACTTGCAAATCGACTGGGGAGCTGTAGCCACACCCTGGTTCAAAGAGCGTCATGCCCATACCCAACCCTTGATGACCTGCCTCCTGTCTGCATGATGGTGCTCTCTATCTTCATTGGCTGCAGAGAAATCCAGCTGTAGCATTCTGAATCACAAGGTGATCATGAAGGACCATGTCTGGAATTTAGACCACGAGCTGGACCAACAGTCTTTGATGTCCCAGGGGAAAATCTAGAAGGGAAAAAAGACGCCAGGGTGCATTTTGGTCCCTATCTGTTTTTTGTGGCCTGTTTCACTGTTCATACTCTCTCAGGTACACTTGGCCTCCATGTCATACAGCTGAAGCAGTTCGGTCATTATGGCCTGGATCTGAGCTCTGGTGATGTCCTCACACACAATCTGTAGAGACAAACCAGTTAGCATGTGAGTACCAACAGGACTGGGTGGATCGATTAGGTGCAGATCAAAATCGGACAATTTCTACTGTAAATATGTGGTTAGAAATTGGCTGATGTTTCTTCCATAAGGTCGATTGATACCGAAAGCTGATACATGATACAAAATTAATGTGCTTGAAACTTAATGAGCCTACTAAATGTGTGCAGGTTGCAACAACTACCTTATCCAGTTTAAAAAAGCTAAATATTCTAAATTATATATATTTTGTTATTTTGTTATCCGTAGGTAATTTAAACTCTATATTCTCCATAATCTTCACTATGATAAATTATATGATGAGGACTAGTACTAAATAGACTACAGTCTGTTATGCCATACTGCCTTTTCTGTCTTTTATGTCTTCTGCTCCGATCAGATCTATATTGTCTGAAACCGCTTGCAGCTTGACGAAATGATCAGTCCATCTCTGATTACTAACGAACTAAACTTTAATAAACATATTCATGACCAATATTTTCAAAAGCCTCCATCAGTTTGACAAACTATGTGCTTATCACTTGATCCAGTATGAATGTGATGAAACAGAAGCTATAGACACAAATGCTGATGACTAGACTTTTCCTGCACACCCTTCCTAAAGACAGAAAAGGACAGTTCCAAAATAGAAAGAGAACCGACACAAAGTGATTGTACAACTTTTTTCTTACACTTATTCCTGTGCCAATATGAGGCGACAACCCTGCTTGCTCTCATCATTTACCTTCTTTTTTTAGAAACTAATTCCTTAAAAAAAAAACAAATAAAAAGAAAACATAACACTACTTTTTTCCTGTTTTTCTTTTTGTATTATGAAAGGTAAACTCACTGCCAGAGAGATCGCAATGATTTTTTAAATGCATCTTCACCACAGCCCTGTGTTGAATGTCCTCACCTGCCACCACTCCCTTTCCCCTCCGGGGATCTGGACTCCATAGGTGTGCAGGGCGAGGTAGAGGGCTGCCAGCGCCAGGTGCTGTGGCCGATGGTGCACGCACACCGGGCCATGGTAGCTGTCTTTGAGCAAGGCCCAGGCCGTCTCAGCTATGGGTGTTCGGGACCAGGCATGCCGGTTCAGTAGACTCCTCACGGAGAGCAGGTAGTGCAGCAGATACTGCAACCGTAACAAGATGTGTGTGTGGAATTTAACTGAGGTGTGAATGGTTGCCAACAGTCACCAGAGAGCATGTTCAGGCTGAGGTGTGTTACCTTGTGTGGATGTTCAAAGGACACTTGGAAGTTGAGCTGTCTGAGGATGAAGAGCTCACACTGCACTATACTGTCCCGCATCTCCCAGAACTTACTGTCCAGCTCCAATGGTTCACTCCCTGGGTGAAAATATCTAAGAGGGACATGGGTGCATGTGTAACAATAAGAGGGAAACGAATCCATCATAACGACTGCAGCGTGCTCATGAAGCCTAAAACGTCAGCGTGTACCTGTGACACACGTTGATGATGTCTCTTGTTCGCAGATGTTGCTCCTCCACTTTCCCCGCAAGGTATATAGAGGACATGGCCACCAGGTAGGGCTCGAAGACCTCCAAGCTGGCCGTCTGAAAGAACGTGTGGTAAAGTGCACACGCTGTGGCCACAGGCACCGACCTCATGTCCAGTTTTACTCCTGCAATGATCGAGTAGTCACGTTTAAGGCTAAAATAATTCCCCACACATGACATTACAGCAGTGTGCCGGTAACTGTGGGTGAATGACGGGTAATCTAATATCTAGATAGCGAGTTTGTGTCTACCTGTCTCGATGATGAAGCGACACACTCTGAAGTGTGTTTTGGTGTCGTTACTGGAATCCCGTCCGGCCGAGTTCGCCTCTCCACGTCGCTCCTTTAGTTCACCCACATGTGCAGATCTCGCCGCTTCCATGACTAGATGAACACTAAACCCAACATACAGAACAAGACTAATTACAACTAAAGACGTTTAACTCACCGAACAGCGATCAGGGGACCGAGATATGCGCACTGACCGTCTACTCGCCTGTTAGCTGCGCTCTGTTCCTTTAACTCGAACTTCGTCAGTCAGACGAATAACACAAAATGACCGCAGCGCATGATCCGCTAATGTGCCACTGGTTAAATCAGATCATCCGTTAGTTACCTGCTCGGGCCGGGTTGGTTACCTGCTCGGGCCGGGTTAGCTGCCTAGGGACCGTCGGTACACACAGGCTGACGTCACGCAGTGGTCTTGTTCGGCTGGTTCACCAGCAGGCCGTCGTGTAGAGCGCCACCACACGGACGGAGCGATGAACTGAAAATGATGCATTCTGCATAATTAAGGCAAGGTAAATATTCGAAGTGATTTGTTTTATTTAACGTATGACATGAGTTGCTTTTTATCCACTACAGTGTTAATTGAATATTATAAACGTGTTATTGAAAAACTGAAACATTGTGGAAACGTTGTTTTTAGTCTGGTTGCTTAGAGACGGGTGCCAACCATTAGAACAAAACATGTCGTCCAGTTATTCCGCAAACCAGGTAGCTACTATTATTTTTATCATTACTTAATGTCAGTTTATAAATGTGTTTAGCTACACTGGTACAATTCACATATTACTTTTTGTGTTTGTGATTTTTCTTTACAGTATGAAAGTGCTTTCAAGTCGCAAAAACTCCTGAACTGGACCGTACCAAAACAATTCAAAGAGGTACGTTAGCGTTAGCTAGCTAGTTTCATCAGCTTGCTAGATAACTAGATTTGCTAGTACAAGTAAAATATGTGTTTCATCCATATTTTAATAGTATAAGACGTTTTCCTTAGTTATGTATAAACGATGACAATTTCAATTTTATGTATAACCTCTGACAATTTCAGAGACCTGCCGCTGCATTGGGTCATACTACATTTATTGCCTCAGACCGAGGTCACCTGCTCCCTGGTGTAAAAGCAAAGGTGTGATCAACACAGTGCATACAGACCTACCTATTATACTGTACATGATAATATATACATATATAATAATCAGTACACTTTAGTTAATAGATGTTTTGTGGTGATTCACCATCTCCTATGTCCTTCCATGGCAGTGTGGAAGTTCCTGGACATCATTCCAGGGTACCTGGGACTTACCAAGCCGTATCCCTCCGGTTCATATTAACCCTACAGCACGTTCTCAGGAGGGTCAAGAGCGCCTGAGGATTTGGGGGCAGTCTCAGCATCTGGTTCGATCAGCCACTGGCAAACCTCACAAAGCCCAAGCAGACAGCAGGGTAACCAGCAGAGCTCAGTATGCTGAGGTAGATGTTTTATGTGGTTTGATTTTCACTCTGGCTTTTAGTGTGAATGCAGACACAAATTTAAGTAATGAAATAATATTGTTTCAGGACACCCGTGCAGATCACAAGTCTGAGGAGCTACAGATTCATGTGAGCACTCCTAAACTACATGAGCAAGAAGAACCAGAGAGGCCTTTGTCTCAGCAAAGTCAGCAGAGCCAAGCTCAGTCTAAACAAGTCTCTCAGATGAAGCAGGCTGAATCGAGACCAGTTTCTCAGCAGAAGCAGGCTGGATCTAGACCAGCCTCTCAGCAGAAGCAGTCTGGATCTAGACCAGTTTCTCAACAAAAGCAAGCTGAATCGAGACCAGCCTCCCAACTAATGCAGGCTGAATCTAGACCCGGCTCTCAGCAGAACCATGCTGAATCCAGACCAGTCTCCCAACAAAAGCAAGCTAGATCTAGGCCGGAATCTCAGCAGAAGCAGATTGAATCTAGACCAGCCTCCCACCAAAACCAGTCTAGACCACCGACTCAAAACCAGCTACATCTGACCAGCTACATAATGAGCAAAGACATATCTGGGAATATAGAATGGTAGTATGTATCTATGGTTATTCAGACCTGAGTGTAATACATATTGATTTTGGGCTGAAACTTATTTCTATTCATTTCACAAATGATAAAAAACTTAGATTATACCAGTGCATGATGTTAACACCAACATTTGTTGATTTAGTATTCATCTTGCAAGCACAAAATATCTTCTGATATAACGTGTATGAAAATAAACAGCAAAACCACAGACTGTCCTTTCAACATTTTTTTATTTAACTGCTGAATGGAATTGTTTTACATAAAGTACTAGAATGCCAGTAGTCTCTCAGGAGCAGAGGGTCAGCTGGTTTCACTAGTCATCGGTAAATTGTTTTTAGTGCTTCAAAGCAAATGAGTCATTTTGTAATGCTACCAGTAGACAGAGTAACCCTTGGGACCTGGAGATATACAGGGAGTACTTGTAAGACAGTCACAAGATCCTACCATCAATACTGAAGGAAAAACAAAGATTTAATCCAGCAGTCAGTTGATAAGAATACAATCAAACGGTTATTTCACACCATTACTACAGTGTGTTAAAGCTGTGGTGCTCCACATCATTCACGGAGATCTTCCATCGTGCACTTTAGATCCAACCTTTAAAATTCAATATTAAAACCAGGAGTGTCAAATCTAAAAGGGGTTAGATATGTAAGACGGTAGTTTGGCACCCCGGGGTTAAAACAGCTATTTGATCTGTTTCCACACAGCTTCCTCCTCCAGGACTATTCCATTAAGAGCCCAGGGTCTACTTGTGTTTAATATTACTAATTAGGGTTCTTTCTTAATTAAAGAGGAGTTTGTGAAAGAGGTGGAGCTCCACAGGATTGAAGCAGAACCTTGCAGAAATGTAACTTCTATTGAGTAGGCCTACACTACATAGAAATGTAACTTCTATTGAGTAGGCCTACACTACATAGAAATGTAACTTCTATTGAGTAGGCCTACACTACATAGAAATGTAACTTCTATTGAGTAGGCCTACACTACATAGAAATGTAACTTCTATTGAGTAGGCCTACACTACATAGAAATGTAACTTCTATTGAGTAGGCCTACACTACATAGAAATGTAACTTCTATTGAGTAGGCCTACACTACACAGACACTAATCATTAGTAACCATGATTCTGCTTTAGATGCTTCAATGTAAAATATGGGTCAATCATTACTGATATATGAACCCAATTATGAGGTTATTTTTTTTAAATTACCTTTACAACAGTACAAGAAACATGGATTCATACTTTGCAATTAGATATGTAACAAAAATAAACAACCTCTATGAACCACAAAACCATTATTACAGCTTTAAGTGGTGTTGAGTCAAAAAAAATTATCCAACTATGAGACTAGTCTTAGATATTCAAGTAGATTATCACCATTACTAAATGATTCATATAAAACTACTGTGTTCACTAAATGTTCTATATTCTTGGAAATATGTTAAAAGGAAACAAGTTCCTTAGACACATGCTAGTAAGTCAAGATAAATGTAGATAATTCATAATACCGTCAAAACTGTACCTTGCGTTCAAAATGACTGGCAATGAATAAGTTAGGTTTATCTATTGTTTTTATACTACAAAGGCAAAAGGGAAAGAATGTAAAGGTAGATCAATTCAAAATCTAGCATATGTGCAGGATTCCCAAAGCCAGTCCCATTAATTTACCAATAGGTGTGTAATCACCAAAATAATTAAAGAACAATAAATCTGCTTTGAAAGAGAGAACACAGAAAGTATAGCTACTGTGAATAAAATATGTGCAAATAGTAATTTGCAATATTATGACACAACAACAAAAAATAATTTAAAAATCTTAAGTTTGAATAGAATGCATTCAAAACACCAGCCAATCGGACAGCAGTGCTAGGGTAAAAATGCTAAAAGCTAATGCTTATTAATGCTATTTAGTGTTGGCAGGCCTGTTCTCTGGTAAATATGTATAGATGCTTAATTTATTGTCCAAAAAAACTGAACTGCCTTTTTGTTTGTAGGGAGAGTTGATACAGACTTAATATAGCTGATGCACAAATACCCAGAACTATTTAACATAACAGCAGCATAGCAATAAATGGAGTTTACACTTTGAATGAAACTTAACATGAAAAGAGTCAAACAAACTGTGATAACTCTCAATGCCTTAACAAACCGCCTATATTACTATATATTAAAGTAAATCTAACTCACTAGGAAATATATTTTATAAGAATGATAGAAACTATAACTTTCAAACAGAGAAATCTGATAAATGATTTGTCAGCTAGTTTGCTTATTCCACTGATTATCTAACAAAAATCACGAGGCACCAGACAATAACTCAAACAAACACAACCCATAATATGATTTGAGCAGCCCAAGTAAAAACTTCATCAGTGTTAACTGTTAAAAGATTAAATTGTTCTAAAACAAGAAAAAAAAATAAAAATAAGCTGTGCAAACGTGATGATTGCACATTTCTAGAGCAAGACCAAAAATAGTCCACAGTGACCAGAGGATGCCCCACCGCAAGACCATCAAGCAGTATGTGCTGATTAGAAAGATCAGAAATAAAAATCTAGTATCACTCCCATGTATGCCTAGGGAACTGAGAACATACATAGTTAGACGCTGATGTAGACTGGTTCTAGAGCGAGAGGAAGGCACAGAGAGACATACCCACACGGTGGTGTGGTGAGCAGCCATGACAGGTCGGCTGAATAAGCACACAGAACTAGCGCTGGTCCTAGTGTGTCTCTACAGCACAAATGAACACGAATAGGCCACTTTCTGAACACTTAGCTTGGTTTACTCTCAGATACACCCCATGGCAGGAAGAACTTCGGAAAATGGTATAGCAACTTTGTGCAAATGACACCATGCGAGTGTTCAGGAGACATTCAGAGGTGAAATAACTGTTCGTGCTCACAAACGTCCAGTGGAATGACTTTGCTGACTTATCTTACCTACAAGCTCACATCAGTGCCAAGCTCCACGACTTAAAGAAGATCAAGCCAACTGTCATGTTACATTATCCACCATTCATCCAAAATAACCTTGTGGCACCGGTGCCAACAAGCTTATGGACTACACATTTGTTATCAACCCACTTCCTGTTTGACAGCAGTTTTCAGAATGCCGTCTGGACTCCCATTGGCTGGTTTTGAGTGGACGTGCTCCAGTTTGGTAGGCAGAGTGGAGGACACGCCCACTTCTACCCTCTCTTTGCTCATGTTCATAGGTCTGGCTGTGGAGTGAGAGGCGTTCATAGGAGACGCAGACTTTCTGTGAGGAGGATGAGGGTCTTCTCCAATGTTGACAGACAGGTTGGTGTACAGTGGCTGCAGTTCTTTGGACAGGAGCTTATAGGTCAGTGAGCTGAGTCCGTCCGATCGCCAGTTTAACCTGGTGTGCTTTAACAAGTCAAACCTGTGGATTAATGAGAGGTGGATGAACCTATGACGGATTCAATAAAAAAGAGGCTTATGAAGTTGAGACTATGATTCAAGTTCTGACAGAACACAAAAAATTACCTTCTGGGGTTCTGTTCATTACCCTGGTCCCCTTTGTGCTTGATCATCTTGTAATGGCCAATGGCCACAGGAGGGCGCACTATTTTCATCCCAGAGAGACGAATTCTGAGGAGACAGAAGAAACACCAAACAGATAAGAAAGCAGAAGTGGTGTGAGAGAGGAAAGGATGCCAGAGAACAGGTGGAGAACAGGAGAACAGGTGGAGAACAGGTGGAGAACAGGTGGAGAACAGGTGGAGAACAGGTGGAGAACAGGTGGAGAACAGGAGAACAGGTGGAGAACAGGAGAACAGGTGGAGAACAGGTGGAGAACAGGTGGAGAACAGGAGAACAGGTGGAGAACAGGAGAACAGGTGGAGAACAGGTGGAGAACAGGTGGAGAACAGGTGGAGAACAGGTGGAGAACAGGAGAACAGGTGGAGTGACTCAGTGACAGAAGGACTGAGAGAGGATGAACCGGTATGAGAGGACCGTTACATCTCAGAGTATCAACAATTTATTATTATGCTATTTATTCTTTAGAGAAGGTGCACCTATTGCAAAAATACAAAAAATCCAAAACATTTTATGTGTTATTTGTACAAGGAGACACTGAAACCTGGATTTTTTGTGTTTGGGTCCACTCCACCAAAGTCATTTGGGTTAGGTAAAAAAGGCCCACAAAATCTTTTAACAAGAAATCAGTGAAATAGCTTGTGACACTGCTTCATTTAAACCAGTCTGAAATAAGCTCTGTTCACTCTATGTTCCAGGTTCTCAATCTCATCTTGTTTTCTAACACCATGATAAATATCCATTTGCTAAGAAGACCAGCTCCATCAGGCAGATCCCCCTGGAAATTTGCATTTTAGGACCGCAGTAGTGACACAGGAGAGCAAACCAGACAAGGAAAACAAAAACATCCTACCACACGGACTAAATGCTAACGTGACTAAACGTGACTAAATGCTAATGCTAATCATTACAAACAGCTTCATCTTTACTTCTGTCCTTCCAACTTACTGTATTCTCGGTAAAGAATCTTCCACATTTAGGAATGGAGAATGAAAAGAAAAAAAAACGATGCCAAGGTTAGAGTTGGTGAAACAAATGTGTTTAAGGGGAAGCCAAGCTGAAGCCTTAGAAGCTATCGGTGACTCATGCATGTACTTACTGACCGTTCCAGTGTCTGTGCAGGTGGAGTAGTAGGAAAGGACGGGTGCAGTGATGAGGAGCAAAGGTGATGAGAGGGTCAGTGAGAACGGAACGGAAGGTCAAAGATGACTGACAGACAACATGCACTGTGCAACATGCACTTATATCACACGATCGCATTTCACATATGGTTCCCGAGTGCGTGTTCCAGAGTCGTCATGCTCACCTGGCAGCAATATCATCGTCTTCCCCTCCCCAACCCCAGTACTGGTTGGGGAAGCCATTCATCTTGAGGTACTGCTCTGGAGTGATGGCAGACACTCCTCCGAAGTACTGGGGGTACGGCAGCCTGCAGGGTCAGCGAGAAAGGACACAAAGCAGGTCATTAAATACCCACGATCCTCCACGACCAGGTGCGAGTTGTGACCCTTTCCGGATGGAGCTACCTGTATCGGAATTTGTCCATGGCCACGGAGAGGTGAGAGGGGTGCTGTGGGTGGCAGGTGTAGGTGTTGTGATCGTTCTCTGGAAGAAGGTCCACGTCGTGGAGGAAGATGCAACCCCAGTCTTCCTCCTTCAGAGCCTCTCGCACACCCACGTTCAGTAGCTTCGCACGGTTAAACGTTGAGTTCCCTGACTTACAGCAAAGATTAGGCTCTTAGTACAGATGTATTTCCTGAAAGTTTCAGTAAGGTCAGTATTGAGTTAAACAAATCCAAGTGCCAGAACTTATTCTCATCAAATTTGGGTGAGATGGAGGAACCTGGTGTACAATGTAGATGCTGTAGTGTATCTGCTGTCTCTGCAGGAAGGGGTGCAGATGGTAGAGCAGTGCACGGAGATGACTCTGCCGGTTCCGGTAGGGGACAACGATGGCTGTGTGGTGACTTGGCTCACAGTCCGGTGGGCGATAATGGCCCCCCGGCATCACCAGAGGGTTCTTCTCTTTTATCTCCTCCAGGGAGGGAGTGGAGGACAAACGCACAGATACGGGACCCACTGATGCACACAAAGAGAAAGAGGCCCAGCTGGTCATTTGTTACAGTAAACCATTTTACTGCACAGTGCTGTCTCACACGTTTTGCACACTTTGATGTTAGAGGATAAGTGAGTGGATGAGTTCCCACCTCGATAAACACTTAAACACTTAAAGACACATCTCGATAAACACTTAATATATGCTAAACTTTAAACCATGCTAATCCCTTCTGAACTCACCCAGGAGAGGAGAGGGCAGCAGGCAGTCTCGGAGTCGCTGCTCCGGCCCGGTGGGGCCTGGATGTTGAGGCAGCAAGGCACTGAGCTGGCTGAGGTTGGTGTAGACGTCATGGGGGCGAGAGTAGTCAAACTGGGGCTCCGAGGAGTGGACCAGCACAGAGACCAGGCCACGGAAACCTCCCAGGGAGAAGTAGAGAACAAACGCAAACTGGAAGCCCACGAGGAGAGCCAGGGTGCAGGGGGAGTCCAGCGCTCGACCACAGCACACCATCATGGCCCTGGGCACCGAGTGGAGGGGGTCCAGATGCAACAGGCGGCAGAAGAAATGCAGAGACGGGCGGTGGACAGGACAGTCACAAACATGAGGAATGGTGGAGTGACAGAGCCATTAGAGAAAAGAAGGGAGGAATTGAAAGGAACTGAGGATCAGGGAAAGAGGAGGAGTGATGCAGAGGGGTAACGTTAGCAGTAAGAGGCGCATTTCTAGAGTTAAGTGAAAAATGGGTGAGTGATTGAATACAAGAACAGCAAAGTCATGTCCCCTGTGAAATGGGCCACTGCAAAACAGGGAAGACATCATATACACATCAGACTATCTCATTAAACCCATGCAAGAACTAGTGTGATACATCTACGAGACATAAGAGCAACTTTTAAGGCAAAAACAAACAAACAAATAAAAAAATAAAAACAGCCAATTAAAATTACAAGTCTATTGTACAGATTATGGTATGGGAGGCATCAGTAGTGGAAATACCTGTGCTCTCCACTACTGAAACTAGCAATACTAGTGAAAATGGGAGGCATCAGTAGTGGAAATACCTGCGCTCTCCACTACTGAAACTAGTAATACTAGTGAAAATGGGAGGCATCAGTAGTGGAAATACCTGCGCTCTCCACTACTGAAACTAGCAATACTAGTGAAAATGGGAGGCATCAGTAGTGGAAATACCTGCGCTCTCCACTACTGAAACTAGCAATACTAGTGAAAATGGGAGGCATCAGTAGTGGAAATACCTGCGCTCTCCACTACTGAAACTAGCAATACTAGTGAAAATGGGAGGTATCAGTAGTGGAAATACCTGCGCTCTCCACTACTGAAACTAGCAATACTAGTGAAAATGGGAGGCATCAGTAGTGGAAATACCTGCGCTCTCCACTACTGAAACTAGCAATACTAGTGAAAATGGGAGGCATCAGTAGTGGAAATACCTGCGCTCTCCACTACTGAAACTAGCAATACTAGTGAAAATGGGAGGCATCAGTAGTGGAAATACCTGCGCTCTCCACTACTGAAACTAGCAATACTAGTGAAAATGGGAGGCATCAGTAGTGGAAATACCTGCGCTCTCCACTACTGAAACTAGCAATACTAGTGAAAATGGGAGGCATCAGTAGTGGAAATACCTGCGCTCTCCACTACTGAAACTAGCAATACTAGTGAAAATGGGAGGCATCAGTAGTGGAAATACCTGCGCTCTCCACTACTGAAACTAGCAATACTAGTGAAAATGGGAGGCATCAGTAGTGGAAATACCTGCGCTCTCCACTACTGAAACTAGCAATACTAGTGAAAATGCTTTCTCTGCTCTTTTACTTTCACACAAAACTGCACACTGGCTTTTCACAACTCAGACAATAGCTGTCTATATTATAGGTTTACGTTCTCAACGACAACAACGACAACAACAACAACAACAATAGTAGTAGTACATTTTCTGCTAACCATGACATTACGGTAAAATAAAAATAGTGGGTTCTACTGTAGCTCTGATATGTTCGATACGCGATTTTAACTGAACTTACCTCCTTTTACTGCGACGATAAAATCAAGCCGCGGGCTCCGGCGGTGCTGAAGATCTAGGCCTTCATTGTAGCTTCGTGGTAGCACCAACGCGAATGAGGTGATGTCTAGGTTTTCAGGGGAGGACTCCGATATATCGAGCTCAAAACCACACGACACACGGCCATCCAAAAAGCGCCGTATTCCTCGTACACTTGCGGATGTGAAAACGTTCGCGCAAGCCGCGTTTCTCTATCTTGCTAAAGGATGGAGCGGTACCCGATGACAGACGACAGACATGTTGAGCGCGGTGGCGCAGCGCGTACAGTCCCACCACACATTCAGCCCAAGAAAACACGCACCAAACATACACACGATGCACGTTTTAATCTTAAATAACAGACCTAATCCGCCAGTGAATATTTTTGCCACTCGTTCGCAGTAATGCAGCCTACATTACTTAAAAACGTCATCAGCTTCCAGTGTTGCCTAATCCCCCCCCAATTGAAGTGGTACAAAGGGATTATGCTGTGTATAATGATTTTCTACTGATTTTGATCAATGTATGAATTCATTTCCCAAGGTACCCATTACTGTAATGAATTGTTGACACAACAATAATTAGGCTAATTAATTGATTAGAATATTTATTGATGTTTGTAGATTATTAGGCACGCAGAAGATTCTATCTCTATAAAAAAAGTCTAGCTATATAAAAATAAATGAATAGCACTTTGAATCCAGATTGTTCAGTGCATCCCACTCACCAAACTGCTTGATTGTTAAATTAATGTTTTATTTGTCACAGCTTTCAGACCATGATCATGTTTCTGCTCCCCAAACGAAGCTGGAAGCATTTTTTTAATTCTCAACATGGTACATCGGTACAGAGCATGCTCGCAGCCGTCAAATCCACGGAGTCAACCCCGCACAAAAATCCGTCAGAACCGTTTGGAATGTGGAGACATAGACATTGTGCAAAAGAATCAGAACAGTCAGTCCCAGTTTCAGACCCGGTGGAGGCAGTCAATGCACGTGGGCCTGGGTTCCTGACGGACCGCACGATAAAGCGCTAAGTGTAAAGACAGGGAATGTGGTTTTCTGTGATATAAGCTACAGTACTGATTTTCTCTGTCCCTCCCAACACACCCCTGAAGCACAAGAAGCAAGGCACTGACTAAAAAGTT
Source organism: Brachyhypopomus gauderio (assembly GCF_052324685.1). Taxonomy (NCBI): domain Eukaryota; kingdom Metazoa; phylum Chordata; class Actinopteri; order Gymnotiformes; family Hypopomidae; genus Brachyhypopomus; species Brachyhypopomus gauderio. The sequence goes on along the minus strand of NC_135231.1, from coordinate 713,183 downwards.
ACTCCCCAAAACATACTCATAAAGACCTATACATAAAGCACATCATTTAAATCTGTATTTAACTTCTCTGAACAGACTTCAACAATAAAATAACTAATATCATAATAATAATTATAATACTAATTATAATAATATCATAAAATTGGTGTTGATATAATTAAGATTTACGATGTAGTACACTGCTAATGAACATATCTTGTGAGTAGTATGAAGCCCTTTGCAAAAGAAACAGATAAGAAATAAATTTTAAAATTAAACATATCCTGTGTGGGATTTGGCCATGGTTGATGGAATATGCTTTGGACCGTAGCCGCAGCTCTGTGGAGTACACCCTGCTCCACAGAGCTGAGCAGAGCAAAACCCACTCACTGCTTTATCTCCTTTTATCAATCTCTTCACCCCCAAGAACGCTCTAACCTAAACACAGCGTGCGTCTCCTCCTCCCTTCCCACTCCTCCGATGTTCAGTCCTTTCTTAGGTTTTTTGTTTTTCAATGTCCAGTATCTATCGCTTTCTGTCTCTCTCCCTTCACCCCTCCCCTTGGCTCTACTTCCTGTAGTTTCCAAAGTGTATGGCCAGCCGATCGTAGACGCAGCGGAAGGTCGAGGGCTGCACCTCCCAGTACGGCACCGGGTTGCCGTAGAGACTGATGCCTTGATAGAAGATCCTCTTTGTGCCGTAGCCACGCGGGCAGAAGTCGTCCACGCCCACCTGACTGATGCTGTTGGAATGGAGGTAGACCACCTGAAAGTAGATGATGCAGGTGATGGTGAGGTTGAGTCTATTGGTTCTCGAGTCTCCATGTATCTACGGTCTTCGTGGCAGCCTGCTTCTGTTCCATCAGCTCCGAGCTCCCCTGCGTGAAGTAGGTAGTCTGACCCTGCCAAACACACTTTCCTCACCACCCTCTCCTTCCCAACCCACCTGAAGGTACTTCAAGTCAGGCAGGCCCCTGGGGACACGGCTCAGCTGGTTGTCTTCCAAATGCAGCTCTCTCAGGTTGGGTAAATAGGACAGGCTGCCGTTCTCAATCATGCGGATGTGATTGTAGCCCAGACCCAATCTGGTAACAGTGGATAAGCACACCATCGAAAGCATGAGGAAAAACAGAGAATGCGCTGAGATTAAATCAGGCTCCCAGTGGGCTTAGAGTACAAAGATCCTGAAAACAGAAACATGTTGGAGTGGTGAGCAGGTTTGCCTTTACCCCCCCCCCCTTCTGGGTACTGTTGCAGCTTAATGGATGCATCAGTAGAGCAGGACCTCACACCACCTTAAAATTGAACCCTGGTGTTTTCATTTGTGTAAATAACACTACTGGCTGTCTCTGTAGTCACATGATGGTTAAACATGAAACATGAAAGATAAATTAATACAGAATTTCGATGTCTGTTATTGAAAAGCCTAACTTGAAGAAAAACATGAAATGCATTTTAATATACGTCCTCTTGACTGTCCTAATAAAATAGAGCACTAGATGGTGCTGTTGCTACAGTGCCGGGTAGTGACTGACACTGACCTGTACAGATTCTTGTAGCGTCTCAAGTCCTCCAGCTCAACTGCTTGGATTTGGTTGTGGTCCAGATGAAGCTCATGGAGGCTTTCAGGGAAATCTGAGACAAGAGGCACCAATTAAATTACAGTTGACAACTGGATTATTATGGATTATGGATTATTATATTATGTGTGATAGGCCTGGAAATTAGATCTTAGAACAACGCATAAGTCATAAGGACAAATCTGGAGTTCACAGCAAAATAATAAAATTATTATATTAATATGTTCCATAATCTAATGATAATAATAAAATTATGTTATAATAATTTATAATGACATTAATATCATTGAGTAAAGAAGAATTACACAATTAAGTAACATATCTGATAAGCAACAAAAAGCCCCAAAAGGAAAGACATTGAGAAAATATATGCTTCAGAAAGTGCTGTAGTCTGACTATGCTGGGAAAAGTCTGAATACTCCACACAATCATTAGTTTACGCTCACTCTCTTTCACCATCTCCCTCTGACTTGAGTTTGCAGTAAGGATAAACAGGCATAAATGTCTTATACAGGAAGTCAGAAGTCACCTTTGGGCACACCGGTTAGCTTAGCGTCCGAGATGCGCAGGTAGTTGAGTTTCAGGCCTTTGAAAGCACCAGGTTCAAAGCCACTGTTCTGAAGGGGGTTCCCTCCCATTTCTGTAAGAGGCATTTCAAACGGTGACCAGACATTAGTTCTTGACAAAGAGGAAGAGGAAGGAGGAAGGGCGGCAGTTGAGAGCTACAGTGCAGTGTGGGTGTAAAGAGTGAAGGAGGTTCCAGACCTATACAGTTCATGCTGCCCAGGCCAGAGAAGGTGCCCTCCGCCACCTTCTTAATTCGGTTGTCGTGGATACGAAGCTCCACCAGTGAAGGCGGAAGGTTGCGGGGCACGGCCGTCAGCTGGTTCTTGGAGAAGTAAAGCTTCTGCAGGCGGTGCATGGGTGAGAACGCCCGTGGGTGAACCTTGGATATCTTATTGTTGACCAGCGACAAAGCCTGCAATGATAGATGGGTGCAGAAACCAGCCAGACGCTTTACTTTGAAAAGCAAAGCTGCACAGGAAATGGTGAGATTAAGTGTTAATGAAACGCATGAATCCAACGTTATTGTTTAATGATACAGTCTTATTTCATTGGACATGTTAAATATTATGTTTGGTTGGTGCTCCACATAGATTCAGAGAAGAATGAGTGTTTGGTCGTGAGTGCAGGAGGGAACTCAAATATTCAGTTTGGCCCAGGACTCTCAAAACTGCAGGGGATTCGGTTCAGAATCACTTGATCTGGTTTAACATCCTGTTGGATTGTTTTGTCACCCATTCCTCACATCCATTTTCTCCCAAACTTTACCTTCTGACTACTGTATATATCTGTCTGTAAAGTCCACTATTTCATCATTCCTTAATGCACAAACCCTTGAACTCCCCTTTCTTCTTTCTGTCAGCATTCATTTGAGTAGGAGGAGATGTATCTTACGTAGAGGTTGCTGAGGCCCTTAAAGTCGTGCTCCTTCAACTCTGTGATGTGGTTGTTTTGCAAGTCCAGCAGCTTTGTATCAGGGGGGATGTTTTTGGGGACCGCAGTCAAGCCTAAACACAAACCGAAAATGTATAAATACTATTTTATAGTAACTCTGAAATATGCAGCTCTGTATACGTCTCACTGACAAGTGCATATTGCACATATAAATGGACATTTAATTCCCATCCATAAGGATGAACACACATGAACACACACACACATACACGCACACACACACACACACACACACACACACACACACACACACACACACACACACACACACATACACACACAAACAGACCATATGCTGTCCAGCTGGTTTATGTTCACAGAACCTCTAAAAGCCTTCCTCTGTGTAATAATGCAAATAAATAAAAATTAAATTAAATAGTACACCCTGACCATGGCAGCCTCTGTCACACTGTGCTGAGATATGATGCACTTACTGTGAGGCAAAGCTTAATGTTTACAGTATGTGCCCTGATCCGTGAAGCTCTTCATGTTTAGGTCAGAGCCGCACTGGTTTCATACGCAGCTGCACTCCTGCCTAAGTGCATCTGTGTAGTGAATAATATTAGGTCCACAGGACCGGCAAAGTCTTTTCTCTTTCAGGAGTTTGATGCCATGCAATCAAAGGCAGAACATTCATGGCCACCAGCAGAGCAAAGTGATTTATACCAGCGCTTGCTGCCTGGCCATCCATCCATCAGGTAGTAAACATTGAATAACCTGGACATCTACTCCAGCGTATTGCTTATTGGGGGTCACGGAGAACAAAGAGAAGAAACCAAACACCGCTCACTCTATTCAAGGCTTTTTTTCCACAGTGTAACACTTGGCATGTGTGCTACTCTGTTTGGATGACATGACTTTTACATTGTCAGAAAACATCGTATGATTGGTGGAAAGTTTGGGGAGGTTTTCCACTTTATATGCAAGGATCCTGGTGTTCGTCTTAGCTGGCTACTCACCTGCCACCACCGCCAATGTGCACGAAGCCAACGCAGGACCCCGAAGCACCCGCAGCTAGCCTGCCAAGCCCCCGTAGTCCCGCCAAGCCCTAACCACTACTCAGCACTGCACTACCTTCCAAACACAGCCCACCACCCACCTACCAGCTCACCAATACAAAAGTTCTCCAATAACACACATACATGTTCAAACTATATTTCGGCATTTGTTAGAAATGATCACAAACACCATTATTAATATCTCCTTCGAAAAAAATATATCTAAGGGGTGCAACGACTGATTAATATTTGTTCATTGTCAGATAAATATGTATAACAGTGCTACATGGATGCTCCAAAGTACAAAACTAATAAGTTTACTAAAATATACAACCCAGAAAAAAATGCAAATACTCTACCATTCATATGCCTATGACAACATGGAAGCCAACAAATGCATGAATATTCTGGTGACAGCAAGCTCCCGTTTCCTGAGTTCTCACTGAGCTCTCTTCAAAGGGAAGCGTTAAAGTTTCTACGAACTAGATCATTTGTGTGTGCATGGGTGGGTTGTGGGTGTGTGTGTGTGTGTGTGTGTGTGTGTGTGTGTGTGTGTGTGTGTGTGTGTGTACATGTGGGTGGGTTGCAGGGTGTGTGTGTGCGTATGTTTGGAGTTGGCTGTCTATGACTCCATGGCTCACAGCACATGCAGATCTGTTAGGTATGATCATACTACAAATCAACACATCTTATTCAAATTACATAGATAATACTAATGACATGGCTAATACTAATGACTACCGGTAATTATTGCTTCCTCAGACAATATCAGTCTATTGTACTTTCAGTTCTTTCACCAGAGGAGAAATAAATAACCACTCTGTGACATAAACTTGTGTTTGCAATATTTTACAGACACCTTAGAGTAATATGATGGATTAATAGACTTATTTGATCCTTAATTCATAAATAAACAATGGCTTTTTAAACGCTGCTTTCCACCATGTCTGTGTCTGCAGGATGTTCCTCCTCTTTCTCTCTTTATTCCTGTAAAATATCCAACATGTGTCCCAAGAATAACATGAAACTAGTCCTTAGAGCACACGAGGAAATTACACAGAAGCACTTCATCGTTTGCCATCAAAGTCTCTGGTCCCTCCATGCTCTTTTGGGTAAATCCCTAAAGAATGTCTTCCTTTTCCTGACTTTCTCTTTCTCTCGCAGATAACACTTGTGACTCAGTCCAACCACTCTAAAAGCAAAATGTCAATCTCTGAGTTGTTTGCTTCTTATAGTTTCCTTACTTCTTTATCCATTCCTTTATTGATGCATTCATCTTTCTCCACTCTTGCTCTCTTTCACGCCAGAAATACACACACCAGACATACACACATACACAGATACACCCACCCATGCAACACTCAGCACACAACACTCCCTGAACTCACACACGCTTGCTGACAGCACTCACCCAAATCAGAGCACTGTACCACTTTCAGCTGACAGTGGCACCCGAATGGACATTCAGGAAATATCTCGGGGGGCATCCCCTCCCCCGACGCAGAGCCTTCTTCATCCCTCATCATCGTTGTCATCAGCCCTCCTGCCTCGCCATCGAAGCCGAAATCCCAGAAGCCCCTCTGCTCAAAAGGCAGTGCCAGTGAGCAGGGGGCCAAGTTGAGCACACTCAGGAGCAGGAGGAGAGAGCATTTGGACAGCATCACTAACACACAAGCGCTTGCACACTCTGACCTGCAGGGCGGCGAGACAGACAGAGAGGAAGAAAGATAAAATGTATCACAAAGCAGAACCCAGTGCTTTCCACAGCCCATGTCTTATACTCTGAAAGGTGGGTTGTTCCCTAACCATGAAGTCTACCAACTGGAGGACCCAGTGGAACGGCGGTTTAATGGAAGGATGTTGTCAAATTAGTACACTCACACTGTGAATGAACGCATGATGTTTATATTGGATAGGCTCACCCTGCTCAAACCCAGTACTAAAGTAGGTGTTACCTCACAGCAGTGAGCCAATAGCTTGTTAAGCCTTTCCAATTGAGGCTTGACAAAAACTTTAGAAGAAAGGCAACTTTAAAGCATAGGTTTGAATTTAAATACATAGGTGACCACTACAATCGTCTAAGAAACATATAAGTGTGGAGGGTAAGTGAGAAGATGTTCTGTTGTTTTATTTGTTGACACTTTGTCAGTAGCAGGGCTCTTTCCCCAACAACAGTAGGTTAGTAATATCATTATGTGGTAACTATACTGAATGTTCTTTTAAACAGAAGATCAAGACTAAATAATAAATAACTGTGGTCTGCTGGTTTCTGTTATGCATAGATATAATGTACTGCCCAGCATATACTGTCCCCGGCCAGCACCTCAAAATTAATATTAAATTTGTAGAAATTAGTTTAAAAAATAGAGAGATGCCTTGCATGTTTTTTTTTATCAAGAGAATAATGACACAGCTGGTGTGTGTGTATGTGTGTGTGTGTGTGTGTGTGTGTGTATGTGTGTCTGGGGGCAAGACCAGTTATACAGTCTGTGGTGGCAGCGGAAAAAGTCAAACATGGCTTTGCAAACACACAAGCCATTCATTAGACAGGAAGGAGGAAGGTGGGGTTATTTCTGTGTGTGTGTGTGTGTGTGTGTGTGTGTGTGTGTGTGTGTGTGTGTGTGTGTGTGTGTGTGTGTGTGTGTGTGTTGTGTGTGTGCGTGTGTGTCTGGGAGGATGGAGAACATGTTTATGATGTCATAGCTGAACCTGAACCAGCTGAATGAGGTGATGATGTCTCGAATGTGACAGGGTTTGTATTGATTTGAAGGTCTGCTCTGTGACTCAGGAGTTTCAGTAACTACTGAATCACTGCTTATATTTCAGACATTAAACTGAACTTCCAGACTTCTGATATATATTTCACTGACCTTTGCATTAAACTTCTTAAACTTAAACTTTGAGCCACAACCTTCTCCACTCTTCTACTGTGTAGGCTTACCTAACCCTAAAAACAATTCAGCTCAGAGCCTCTTCCAAAACACACCTTACTTCCTGAATGTATACAGGACCTTAGTGGAACCTGCACAGGCTTCTGCTTAATCCTCTGTCTTCTTTTTATCGCCATGACACATGGTTGAAGCAGGAACACCACACATGATTAGATCAAGTCCTGGTGCTGGAGCCTCCTAACCTTTCCTCTTAGAGGAACATGAGTTCACTGGCTGTAGAAAGCAGAGCCTCTTCCACGTCAGTGTTTATAACAGGCGTCCTTGATGCTTGTGCAATATGTACTCCCATTCCAAGAGCGGATATAGATATACGCCTGGATATTACGATGATCAAACAGAATACATCATATTCCTCACAAAGTTAATCAACTTGTTTAAACAAAACCATTAATAATACACCAGTAAAACATTAACATTAATTTAAAAAAAACGGTACACATAATACAGATGACTAGAAGCGCCTCTCTTCATACGACAAATTCAACAATAGACATTACCACTGGACATTTGAATAGTTAAGAGACAGAAAGCTATGAAAGATTTTTCCCACAACATTATTTCATATCTTCCCTCTTATACTGTGACAGATTCCTGCCGTCATGTATGACAAATCAAACACCTAGTTTCTAAACAGGTGAACAAGGTGGTACTGCAACAACCTCCACCCTCTCTTCCTTCACTTTATACTGTCACTTAAAACAATAAAACAGCTACAGGCTAAAGACTTTTATAACCCTCATTAGAAAATCTGGACACATCACGTAATAGAAACTATAGGGTAAGGTTCGTGGTTTAAGGCCCATTTCCAACCTGTGAACTACGAACAATCTCCTCTCTCATATTTTACATCCTGGCCTCGTGCCATGTCCACCCTGTTATCTGCCTCTCTCTCTACTTCAACTTCAGTTTGCAAAAACATTCATTACAGTCATTCTCCATCTGCATTACTTCCCTTTGTAAAGGAATATGAAGCATTTTATATTAAAATGCTTTTTCTGTCTCTAATGCCATAAGCCTTAAGATGCCTAGTTAAACATTGGCAAATAAAGGAACCACTGTGGATGAGGAGTGCACTACCATTAAGGTCTGCCAGACCCTTCAGCTTAACCACTGCTCTGTCAAAGCATGCTGCAAAATGATTAATCGTATATGTCTCCCTTTATTTAGTTTTTGCTGAACTAAAGATAAATGGGACAAAAACAATCGTGAGACCCATTAAGCACTCCGGGATCCAAAAAAATATCTGAATATAATCATTATTCCATCAAACCCTTTATGCAGTTCTTTAAACTGTGAAATCCAATTTCACAGAGATTTGGTATATATTGAGTTCAGGAGACAGTTGGTAACCGAGCTCTATAAATGCTACTGTGACTTATAAATAATCTTTTAAATAAGCTTGAATGCAAAGGGCTTTGGCATGGACATTTTGATCTTTCATATTTGAAATGCTGTGCACGTTAAACTGTAGATCTAAACATTCCCCATGCAGGGGTAGAGGGTTTTGAGGTTTGTACTACAGATGAGTTTCAACCACACATGATCTGTTTGTGGCCATCCTTTTGTTTCAAAACTAAACACAGTGGCAACAAAAGTGATGTTGGTAATGCACTCTCACTCTCTAGTATGTTACCATTTGTAAAAATAGTTGCTAAATTATAACATACTCCCCAAAACAGTCCAGTTTGGCTTTGCCAGAGAAATCCAAGGACTGAGACACAATTACCCAAAAGCCTCTGCATCCAGCTCACCGTGCACAGGCCTACAAAATGCATAATGGGCTCCATGGCATGGTAGCATGTGTGAGTCCATATGACATTCCTGCAGTGGAGTGCTATTGTGCACAGCACTTTCTCTCAGCATCTTTTAAATCAGCTGCTCCTCAACACTGTGCTGAGAGGCAGGGCTGAAAAAACCTTCATCAAAGGCACTAATTCAGCAATACAATACAATAAGGGGGGAGGGACTCAAGATGGATCTTGGTTTAGTTGTAATTGACAACAGAATCATCTGGTTTAAGCGGTGTACAAACACAGCTTGGTTCATCTAACTGATACAGAAACAAGGAGGAAAGGGGATAGGGGAAAGATTTAATCCCCACAACCAGAGCCAAAGATATTGGCAGACAGTTTGACAAGTGCCAATATTACTTCTCAGGGACCCCTTTGCAGTCAAAGAAACAATATAAACATGGAAATACACCTCTTCTTCTCTCTCACATGTAGAGAGCGCAGAGAAGGGCCAAGGTTAGACAAAAGACTTCTCCTGGTAATTATACAGACCACAGTTCCCTTCTACAGATGCTGCAGTCTGCTATTTCTGTCACCCTAACCTACTCTGGGCACTCTGGGTAGTTTTACAGGCATGCTGATGTGTGAGAGAGGCAGTGAGAGGAAGGAGGACCGAGCATGGCAAGATATATGGAGAGAAAGACATTTATTGAAAATGGTTTTAATCTCCTGCAGTCAAGACATTGGCTAGATGACCAATTTCATCAGCCTACTAGTCTGTTCCACTGTATAACCAAAGACTGAAGATTTAGTTTGTTTACATAATGAAACAAGAATGCTCCTTAACATTCAAGTCTGATACACATAATCAAAAGTGTTTAAAACTGTACAATCTCAGTCTCCATCTAGTCAGAAGACTAGGACTAGAAAATTCATGTCAGAACTTTAATTAAAAAGCAACACAACAGACAACTCTTTTGAATGCATTCCTCATTTAGACAGCAGCAGTCTGTGTCATTGAGCATTCAGTGAATTAACCTTTTCTAGCTCCCTTGGAAACCAGCTGAGAGGTTTTCCCTGAGCACATTTAGGTCTTTCTGGATGAAACATGAACTTGAGCCACTGATGCAAGACTCAGGAGTAATGACGACATGGCAGCACAAAGAGTGAGTGAGCTAACTCTGGTCCTCACCTCTCCAAAACGTGTGAATTTCAAAAACTTTCAGACATTTGGCATTAAAGAAAAACATTGACATCTTGACAAACATTTAAACTAATAGAGTAAGTAAACGTATTAGAGCTAATCATCTATTAGGAAACTAATTATCTAGTGCTGTTGACAAACAGCTCATGACCCAAAGTTGTGAGGAGAGTGTGCAGATATTGCCCATTACACTTGAAAAGCAATGAACTCACATGACCTCTGTGAAGCTCTGCTTCAGCAACACTTCATTTGCTGCTAAAGCTCTGATTTTCTAATGCTGTGGCTTATCCACTCAAAAGGTAACACAGGACAATTTAAATAAATATACAATTCTAAAATGTAATATTAGACTTAAACTTAGATTTAGACTGATATCATTGACTGTGTTATTATTATTTCTTCAGCTATATGTGTCATTCTGTCAGATGTTAGTCACTCTCTGCGTTATCATTGACGATGGAGGTCGTTCATCTACACTGCACTCTAATTCCCTCAGTGACCCAGTCTTCTTCCTCCGCTCCACGAATAACCGTTGGGCGGCTCCGGCTTCCAAGCACTTGCCTGGAATTATCTCAGCTGTAATTTGGTGACTTGTGTCCCTAAAAAAGCCTCTGTCTGGTAAAGTGTCTGCTACTGCTCTGCTTGGATGTGGTGACTGGCATGTGGCCAGGCACAGGCAAGCAAGGGCAGCACAGAACCAAATTCAGGCCTGGTGAGAAAAATAATAAAGACGTGCCACGAGTCAAGGAATTATGGGAAAACTGTTTAGTGCAGCGGTAGGCTGGCTGGGTTTTTTTTTATATCAAATGTCCACAACTTTATTTAAACACTGCACTCAAAGAAAAAGGTAGAAAAAGAGGGATAAAAAGTACAGGGAAGACCGAAAAAAAATCTGCCAAATACAAACAATACATTCTTACGTTTCTTTATATTGTAGACACTGAAATAATCTCAACCATGGGACTCACCTAGCTTCTCCTCACTCTAGACACCTACATATTGATATTTTAAGCACACCTTGTAAAAATCTAGAATAGAAACAGCCTTTATTGTCCCACAGGTGGGAAATGTAGGATTCCCACATGAAAGATTCTCAAAGTGTTCTTAATAGGTCTGTCTGTCTGAGGCTGTCTGTCTGTCTGAGGCTGCCCCATACTTCAACTTAAAACCAGAGGGAGCTGAGATGCTGCCTTTGTTCTTGTAACACACACACACAGACCCACACACAAACAAATGAATCCTACAACCAACACAAAAAACCAAACCAACAAACAAAAAACTGTCTTGTTACTAACTAAACGGTTAAGTAATATTATTTGGCTAATTGAATGCAAAAAGTTACATCCTTAGCAATCTTTTATGAAGCAGTAAAGTATTACATTTACGGCATTTGGCAGACACCCTTATCCAGAGTGACTTACATTTTTATACAAGTGAGCAATTGAGGGTTAAGGGCCTTGCTCAGGGGCACCTCAGTCATGACCTCAGGTCTGGGAATTGAACCCACGACCCTCCGGTCACAAGACCAGTTCCCTAACCATCAGGCCATAACTGCCCTAGTCAAGTTTTTAAAGGATTTAACTAATAGTCTGTAAGTATTGTAATGTACCACTGTAATATCACCACAAAACATTTAAATAGTAGGCTATATTATTTTAACGTCAAGTCTACAAGTCTAACGTATTGTTTTTAGCATCAAACTATCTAAACGTCAGTACCACTTCCAGAATGACTTCCTCTGTGACCAAGGCTAAAAGCTAACCTGTAGATAACATCACACCTGATCACTTATTTAGATTTATACGCGCTGTGGCGACATCTAAAGATCTAACTGAAAACTGCTACAAAACATTGATGCCTTATCGGCGAGAGTGGAACGAAAAGACGAGATAATACGAATACCTAGTTCATCACTAGTGTGTTGACTAACCCTAAACCTAAATCTCATTGGTTTTCATTCGATGTTGCATATACCTACTTATTTAATACTGGCTAATATAAAAGGTAATCAAATGACATATCTTGAATGAAATAACAATGAATTACACTGCTAGGCTAGATGTGATACGTACAACAAACTAAGGACTACGTCTTAATAATATACCTATATAGCTACTTGTGAAAGAACGCAACTTATACCTAACTTACCTTTAGCTTAACAGCGGTATCCCCAAATTCGGCTTAAAATATGAAATAATCCCGTTGGATGTTAAAATTTAGATTCTAAACTTAATTTGCACTTAACAATCTGAAGAATAATATATTCTCATTGTAAACTAAGCCAAGCTCTCGGCTTTTCGGGTCATCAAGTCTATGTCCGTCAGCGACGCAAAGTACCGAACGTTCCTTAGAAACTAAGGAAATAACTGAGGAGCAAGGGGGTCCAGCCCAAAACTTGAGGAAACCTCTCCCACATAAGACGCTGACAAAATGCTGAGAATGTGAGCTTTACACAACATCCAGACAATATACTGACATTACATTACAATTAAAAGCCTATCTTACTTCTCGTATTCCTTTAGGTTACTAAACTAGGAGACGAATTCAGTAAACGTCGGGACAGAATGTCTTTCATTAATTAACGGTTCAATTTGTATACGCTGCGCGCGCAGATGCTTATGCACAGGTAGCCTAATTATCCCATTTCTTGATTCCGTTATAGGAGCACCAGAGGCAGTGCTCAAATTTCAGAAATGCAGTGTAAGCGCTCTAACTGTATATGCGCGTTTAATAAAGCAATGAGAGATATTCCCAGCTCATTTCATTTGCTTTTAATGATTTGGCTTAAGACAACAGAAAATCTAAACTGACATAGTTTTACATTCGTAAACGTGAGCTCGCGTAGGTTTATTTTGGTCTGAAAATCTTTTGTGACTTTTAAATCATTTCAGTCTCTTTGTGTTTATATACAACTTGGGAAGGTTTGGCTACACAGCACTGGCAAAATTAACCTTATGGGACGTGGTGCGGTAACAGTGCAGTGGTACAGGTATTCATAGACACCAGCCCAAATGACTCAGATCCTCCATGAAGGCATCATATACGTTGGACCTGCATTTCAGTACATGCATGACAAACAGTGGCAAACCAAATGACAAATGTTTCACGTGGCACCACAAAAATCTTGACTTGTATGAATAAACTGCAGAACCCCCAAACTGCAGTACTTAAAATGATTTATTTAAAATTCGCTGAGTTTTAATTAGTGCACCCCCTGGTGACCTTATCTGTAAGTGCACTAGAGGAGACGTGTGTTATTTATCAAATACACTACTACTCCAGTGTTAACTACTCACAGCTTGGACACCCAGCTAAAGTGACAACTGTAGGAATGAATCCAGCCCACTTGGGTGCAAGTGATGGAATTCAAATGTCTGTCCTCAGTGATGCATTTTGTGGTGAGCAAGCTGTTGAAATATAGCATGCACAAGGCCAAAGAACCACAAAGCAGCATATGTTTAGACTCCTTAGTACACTGTATGGTTGGGGGAATATAAGCATGCTTCAGAAACCTGGGCTTTTACTGACAGTCTGGTATTAGATAGATGCACTACCCACTACCTACCTGCTTCTGTGACAAAACTTTAGTTGAGAAAAACCTTTGATGGCACAACAAGCCTATTTGTCTGTGTTCATAAACTTCAGCTTTTGAGCAACTGAGGTTTTCCTCCACATCACAAACCAGTTGCAGGATAGAAAATGACATTATTATTATATTGGCACTACATTGTTCTTCTAATATTAGCACATAAAAATGGTCTCTTGACAAGTAAACTAAATGGCTAATAGCAACCATAGCCATTCTGTCTTTCTTTCTTTCTTTCTTTCTTTCTTTCTTTCTTTCCATCATTCTTTATCTGCTCTAATTATCCCAGTAAACCAACATTCAACTTCAAGATTTATTAATATATGCATCTAATCTTCTCATAATGTAGAGCAGGACATGAAGAACTGGGGAACTCATAGATGTATTTCTACAGGCTGGTTCTTATTTCCCATTGGCAGCATACACTGTTATTCAGCACTGCATTTATTTGGTTCACATTGCTGCCAGCGCCATCTTACCCAGTGCAGCTGGGGAATGAAGACGTGTGCGCTGGAAGCAATTTTACTTTAAAAGTGAAAAACTATATTCACTCGCCTGCAGGTCATTTATAAATACTAATACCGTGCCAGGTGCAAGAGATGACCCTAAGCATCAGAATAAAAATACGTAACATTATTCTTTATAATGGCAGTCCAATTTTGCCAATTTTGGTTGACATAAAACAAGGAACATTTTAAGTTTGACCCCAATGACATCATTAATCCTTTCAGACTTTGCCTCAAACAGCTGGGCTAGTGAGGCAGTAAATGTGTGCACTGGTACAGGCAGCACTGCAATGCAACAGCTCCACCTGTAGTGATGCGTTTTGTGTGCACAAGTGACCCACCCATCTGTCTATCTATTGCAGGTACTCAAGAGCAGGTCCTGCCTGTCTTCACCAGACCCTCCTGTCTTCACCAGACCCTCCTGTCTTCACCAGACCCTCCTGTCTTCACCAGACCCTCCTGTCTTCACCAGACCCTCCTGTCTTCACCAAACCCTCCTGTCTTCACCAGACCCTCCTGTCTTCACCAGACCCTCCTGTCTTCACCAGACCCTCCTGTCTTCACCAAACCCTCCTGTCTTCACCAGACCCTCCTGTCTTCACCAGACCCTCCTGTCTTCACCAGACCCTCCTGTCTTCACCAGACCCTCCTGTCTTCACCAAACCCTCCTGTCTTCACCAGACCCTCCTGTCTTCACCAGACCCTCCTGTCTTCACCAGACCCTCCAGCCCTTACGGGAGCGCCCGTGTTTCCTTCGGCCAGTGCTGCCTGGTCTTTTGTCACTTTGAGGCCTCTGCTTATTGGAGCATTAGGGCTTAAGGGCTGTAATGAAAACACTGATGCAAGATCATTTGTGGGGAAAAGCACAGATTGGTGGAGCTGTGTAGAGAACATGCTTCAGAGCATCATGTGGATATGTCGGCCTGGACCTCATGGATGTGTGACAAAACAAACTACTCTGCTGGCTCTGAATGAAGATGGTGCACTGTTCTGTTCTCCTGCTCTTTTTTTGGGGGGGGGGGGGGGGGTGTACTTTGATTCTGGCTGTGCATAAGCTTATAGAAGATTGTATGGTGTTTTCTTATTGTATGATGTTTTCTTATTGAATGGTGTTTTCTTATTGTATGGTGTTTTCCTATTGAATTGTGTTTTCTTATTGTATGTTGTTTTCTTATTGTATGGTGTTTTCCTATTGAATTGTGTTTTCTTATTGTATGTTGTTTTCTTATTGTATGGTGTTTTCTTATTGAATGGTGTTTTCCTATTGAATTGTGTTTTCTTATTGTATGGTGTTTTCTTACTGAATGGTGTTTTCTTATTGAATTGTGTTTTCTTATTGAATGGTGTTTTCTTATTTAATGGTGTTTTCTTAGCCCCCCCCCCTCTCCCTTATTTTGCTGATGTCACATCACCCCTCTGTCCATCTGTGTGACTGTGGAATGCCTTGTGTTGTTCTGGACCGTGTGTGCTTTGGCCACATGGGTGGGGGTGATTGATCTGGATGTGGGGGACCTTTTCAGCTTAGCCTCCGCCTCCCTCCCCTACGTCCTCGAATAACAAACACAGGAAGTTGCTGTAGCCGGGCCAAAAGCAGAAACAGAAGAGGGTACAGACATGAAGGGCTATGCTTTTTTTAAGGAGAACTGACTGTGATTTGTGCGTTAGACTTAAGGTCAAATTGATGGTGATGGGTTAGGTGCTGTGTGTGTTTGTGCATTTGAGCATTCATTTAATGCAGGTGGTAGGTGTGTATCTCACCTGTGTGTCACACCTGACAACCTATAAAATTCACAATGAACTACAAAGTTGCAGTCACACTGTAGGAGAAAGTGGCTTGTGTTCAGACTGTATGGTCAAAGGGTATACACACACACACACACACACACACACACACACACATAGCGTGTGGTACATAACTGTTAATGGCTTGTCCTCCAGTGATCTCTGAGCAGTGGTGTGCGTGAGAGTGAGTGTCAAAACCGCACCTCGCTTTCCAAACCCACACCACATGTAAAAAGAGCCAGAGGTAGAGTGGCAAAAAGAGTCAAATAAAGGAGACGATTGATTATAAGCCAGTGAGGATATGAGAGATGAGGCAGATCTCTCCTCGTTCAAACTACAAAGGGTCGCACTTCCTGAGCGCTCTGGAGGCAGGCGCAGCAGTGGCTTCTGTCCGTGCTGTAATGAAGCAGAACTCGGAACCGCACAAGCGGCGCTACTCCCCCCCGCGCGTAACGGCCCCAGCAGGGCTGACGGCGCGCAGGGGGTCGGCAACTTCTGTTGAACCACGACAATAAACATGACATTTTCTCCAGTGCACCAATGCGCCAAACGCAACTCAACCAGACACATTCCCTAAAGAGCGGAAAGGGAAGCGAAGGGGCACGAACTTAGTCTGAACGTCCGGCTGGTTTCTCTGACAGTATCGTTCTCTCTGGAGCGACCGCACAATTATGTAGATTCAGGGTAACCGCGCCCGGGCGCTGACAGGGGGGCGGACACGCTAGGGCTGGAGAGGTGACGCGTGATGACATGCTGGGCATGAGAGGGAGGGACGAGTCTGTGCTTACTGCTACAGAACTAAGATGGATGCTGGTGCTCACAGCTTCTCACCGTACAATTATAGCTTTGCGCATTAAAGCTGCGCCTTTCCATTGCAAGGTCACAGCACGCAATTTGTCTACATCATCGTAAAACAGGCTGATCTCTTCAGCGCAATGAGGCTTGACCTCACAGTTTGCAAGACATTTCAGAGCTGGACATGTTCGTCACATCCAGCTTTATTTGTATTACAGAATGTTGGCGAAAGAGATGACAGGCGGGAAATAATAGCTGGAAAGAAACCCTCTGGTCTGAACACGTGATTCAACGTTAATGCGAGGCACAGTGGCAACAGTTAAGTTAAATGGTGAAGTTAAACACATGGGGGGGGGGGGTGGGAATCAGCGTCGTTTTGTTGATGCGCAATTGTGAATTATGAACATAACGTGTTGGGAATCTTGGGCATTAGACGCGCACGCATGACTTCGCGTCCCGGCACGCGTCCCGGGAGGTGAGGATAGACATGCAAAGAGAGACCAGTTACTCTGGAAATTGGCAGCAATTAAATCAGGGCATAATGGTGTAACAAATAAATTGCTATTAAAAAGGTAATGGCGTTATCAACAGTAAAATACAATTGCATGACTATATAACTAATGCTAAATCACGTGGCCTGCATAAGATCAGATGGAGAAAATGTAAAACCAGAGGATGAAAACACGTATCCAACCATCAGGTAAACATGAAGTGATGTATTAGATCTTATATGATGTATTAGATCTTATATGATGTATTAGGTCTTATATGATGTATTAGATCTTATATTGAGTGTAATAAGGAGTGTTTTGTTCATGCTTGAACAGAATAGTCTACAGTCCTGAGAAGAGAGAGAAGACTTTGGTGAGTAATTAAATCAGTGTGTGGCAGGAGGAGTAAGAAGAAGAGGAATGAAAGAGAAGAGTTCCTTAGCCCAAGGAGGGATCACGGGGGATTAAGGGAATCTCGGAGATCACGGGGGATTAGGGGAATCTCGGAGATCTCGCTCCCTTCGCTCGCTTCCCTCGACACGCGAACAAGAGGAACATTGTAATCAGGAGAACTGGAAGGGGCAATGCTTCGAAAATTACTTAAAGCTCACAATGAAACAGAGCCCAGAGAAAGCGTAATAAATAAGCCCATTGTCTCAGGGAGGGGGGGCGGATTTGGCCATACGCCAAAGAAAGAATAAGGCTTCACTCTGCTTGCTATGTTGTGCGAGCGGTTTGCGCATCAAGACTTAATAAATTAACGACAGGACAGGGAACACTAGGAACTGTGATGTCACGCAGTGAACCAATCTGGCGGGGCTCCGGGGCTTTAGTGGCTTGGCTGTGCTCGGGGGGAGCTCGGAGAGGTCCCCAGCTTGGAGCTCAGCGTCTGGCCCTAATTTCAGTGGCGGCGTTCTCGTACCTCTGTCTCCCCTGCTGCTTGGGGAAACAGAAAGCCTGTAAGAACATGGGTATTGTGTTCTGCAAACAGAGCAGCCACGTTATTAAACAAGCTTCACATGAGCAGAGCCAAATAATCACCTCTAACACACACACACACACACACACACACACACACACACACACACACACACACACACACACACACACACACACACACACACACACACACACACACACACACACGCACGCACGCACGCACGCACGCACACACACACACACACACACACACACACACACACACACACACACACACACACACACACACACACACACACACACTCATGTACATGAGTATTGCTGATGCCTCCACTTAAATTTCTGGGGTACCAATTCTATATCAGTTCTATATTTCTCTAATATTACATATAATTTATGGTTACATTGTAGTAACGTAGTGTGTTACGTTTGCATCTAAGTGTACTGTCATCTAAATCCTTTTATTATAAAAGAACAAATACCAAATATTTCCCAGATGCTTTTTCAAAGACATTATTACACAATATGCCTACCCTGAGAATGCTGAAGGCACGTTCATGAGATAAAAGAAGATTTGTCAAAATAGACTTTTTCTCAGATTTTAAAGCTTGATAGCTTCTAACTATGAATAATGTTAAGACTCACAAGCCCTCTTAAAGTAATTTGTCATTTAACCTGAAATCACATCTAATCTTCAGGCTATCATAACACTACTTACCTGTAGGCTCTGATAAAATGTCACTATGTATACTGTAAGAAATACTCTTAAGAACAACTAGATGTACTAAATATCTTTAATTGTGTAAAGCTTTTTATGTCAAGGAAATCAATGTCCTCTAACCTCATGCTGTAACCATGGCCATTGTGCTGCAGGTAACATAACCGTACAGATTAACATATTAATTATTTAGTGTGATGATTCATAAATTATTCATTTACATGCAAATCAGAGATATTTGACACTTCAGCATCATGAATGCTGGGATACACTGCTGAAAACCACACACGCACACATGTGAAAAGCCATTTTATACACATTAAACCACCTAGCAAAAGAGACCCAGTATCTGCACAGAAGAGTGCTAGCAACAGCACATCAAAAAAAGAACTTGCTATCTGAGCAGGCGAACATACTAGAGTGGCATGAAGCCTGGAATGAGTTAAAAAACCGAAGATAAACAACAGCCAGCAGTCCACAAAAACAAAATTGCGCAAAACAGAACCGACACTTAGGGAATGCAGAATGGAGTCATGCTTCTTAATCAAGTAGCTGAATAAATATTTCAGATGACTGGGATTTTTAACATAGCGCTCAAAGGAAGGATCCGGAGCAGGAGGAGTGGCGATATGAAGGGTGTGCGGGCCCCGTGTGAGGCTCTAAAGGACCTCGCCGTGAGTCTGGGGCTCCAGGACCACACGCCGCTGGTCCTGTAGGCAGGAGAGGGCGGCGGGCCGGATCCTCTTCACATCAAGGTAGTTGTTCTCCAGGTGAATTGCAACCAGGGGAGAGTAGCCAGTCATTTTGACCTTACACACAGACCTCACAGGAACAGAGCTGGAAGGCAAGACCACATAAAACAAACCTCTCACAAATGTTTTCGCCCATGACATCCTCTAAGAACAATTAGTTCCAAAAGCGATATTGATTAAATATGTTTTTGTTTTTCAGTTCCAGGAGTACAGCTTGGTATGGTTCCAGGTCACTGTGCTATGGATGCATAGCAGGCAGATTAAGAGATATATACTCTGAATTTGAAGTCACAATAATTGTTGGCAGGCTGCCAAAAGAAACACACAAATATTCTAATTAGTCTGGGGTTTTCAGTTCATGAAGTTCAGAGTGCTCAGTCTGTCTTGGCTGAGCAGAGCACCCTGAAGGCAGAGACAAACTTATGATTTTCAAATCCAATCCAAACCAATAAAACTACACGTGTTTTATGAAAAAGCAGACAGGAGGTGGACATGGAATAACAGCGTAATGATGGGCAACTGACCACCATGTTGCTAAATTGAGTTTTGTTTGTTAAATGCAGAGCATTCTGAGAACCTTCATTGATGAGCTCATACGATGTCACGTTTGAATCTAGTTTCACACATAGTGTCTTTCACACCTCTCCCTCACGCCTCCTGGAGCCAGCAACCTAGGACGGTCACAGGGGTGGTCAAGAGCCTGCTGGGGGGGGGGGGGTGCGTCTGTGCACAGGACACCGTCGCACTCCTTGCACGGTGGCCCAGCGGCGTGACCCCCTCCGCCATCCTCCGCCCTCCTCCACCCTCCTCCACCCTCACCTGATCTGGTTGTGGTCCAGCCGCAGCAGCTGCAGGCTCCTGAAGTGTCGGATGTTGGAGGGCACGCGCTCCAGCCTGTTCCCGTCCAGCAGCAGCTCCACGAGCGTCTGGTAGGCGCCCCGGAAGGCCTTCCCCATCAGCCCGTGCTCCTGCAGCTGGTTGTGGGAGAGGCGGAGGGACTGGAGGCCGGGGCGCAGGTGACTCAGGGCGTAGGCAGGGACGGTGCTGATGCGGTTGTGCTGGAGAGAGAGCTGTCGCAGGACAGTAGGCATGTGCAGGGGAACCACCGACAGCTGGTTGTGAGACAGGTCCAGAGCCTCCAGCTTCCTGTGCATGTGTGGTGAAAGGCAGACAGATTTACTACGGAGGTCTGTGTACACAGTGGTCTACTGAATCTGAAAATCTCAGAAGTGGTATACAGCAAAGCTACTCAAACTGTGTGCAGAGGCATGTAAGATTCAGACTTTGTCAAAGCATTTCTTGAAAGCCTAGTTCAAGTCATTTTGTCTCCCAGGAGAGGCCTAGTGTAAGCTAATAAAATATACACAAACCAAGTTGGTCTATGCTTAGCACACAGGGGTTGCGTCATGCTCTCTGTGGTTGGTGCTGGGCCGAAAGACTACAGAAGATGTACAGACAGAAAGCTATTCTCCAGTGTCTGCTCTGAACCTGGGCCCCAAGGCTGGTCATTAACCCCACGTTAGTAGTGCCTGAACCAGACATGAGCCACAAATGAGAAAGTGTGCATTTGTGTGTATGTGTGTGTGTTTGTATTCATACATGTGTGTGTGAATGTGTTCTTGTGAGTGACTGAAGAAAGCAGCTGGTGAGAGTTTCCAGGATCACTCTTAGAAAGCCTGAGGAGCACATTTCCTCTGGCTGCTTCAAAGTCCTGCTGGATGTGCAGTCAATACTCAGCACAAATTTCCATGAGCCTCTACATGGCATACAGCATTCACTCTGAGAAAAGTTATTCTTCCCCATCCACCGTGTCTTTCTCTCATACACATAAGCAGCTCCCTATCGGAACACAGCTACCACGCAGAACAGCTTGTTCTCTTTTCCTGAAGCCAATCACCGCTTGATGATTTTGAATGAGTGCCAACCTACAATCTTAGACCAACTCACTGAAAGCGTAAACCCCTCAGATGCATCTACAAGGTGTGGCGTCCACCCTTGTATGTAGCCAGTACATGTCTCTGCAATGACCTGCTGTACACCGGTGGACCCCAGATCCAGTTGGTATTGCCTTATAGAAGAGTCAGAGTATAGATGTGTCTAAGCATTGCCTGTTTATAAATCATTATTTAATGGTATGCTGACTTTTGAACTGTGGTGTAAATTTTACATGTGTTGAGGAAACTTTACACTGGTCATGGTTTAAGATCACAATTCAAAACTGTAAATCTTTACAAAATTGCAAACAAAGAAACAAAAAATGGCTTATATGGTAAAAACGCTCCACAGTCAGTCAATGAGAGGAGAGCTTAAAGCATAAAATTACAGCACACTAAAGAGTGACTGACTGTAATAGTGGTTTTGATGTCTGGGATTATTAGCTAGTGCCACCAGTGTTGGATCTCCTCCGCTCTGGCTGTGTTCTTCTGTAGATGTGTGCACCCATCAGCCAAAAGCAATCAATAACAAAAGCAGAAAGCCCACCAATGGCACTATGTGTCCACAGGCGCGCCCGTGCCAGAGTTATACAACCAGTCTTATGCAACCCTGGGACACGGGCAAGGACAGCTGCTATCATCACCAAGCAGATTTCACTAACCAGGACACGACTAACCACAGGAGGATCAATCCTGGAACCTAGCCTATCCCGCTCCTGTCCCGAAAGCAAACCCGGCTGATCCCGACGGCTCGGCTCCCGCAACCAGAAACCATCATGAAGGTGAGGTCATGGTGGGATGCATCCACAGTTGTGTTGACAGTTAGCACGTAGGGGAACTTTCTTGACTAGATTGTGAAAGTGATGTTTCTGGTTAGGAATGTTTGTTTTTCTCACGCTTTATTTGTGGGTGTGTTTGTGCGTCCAGGCATTTGCTGCCAGCTCGGATCGGGCCAGCTGTCTGCTCCTGCTTCTCCCTGCAGGTGCTGGTGCTTTACGTAACCCGTTACGAAACTGCATCCCTCCCCTTGCCGAACGCCCAAAGCTTCCAACGAACGCTGCATTTAAAAAAATATTAAAAACGTAGTGTAACATGCCCTCTGCTTCACTCCCCAGTACTGACCGCTGTGATTCCTGCACATTACGCAGAGCGGAGCGTCCTTGGCCCAGCTGTAGAACCCCACCTCCCCCACCTCCTCCACCTCCCCCACCTCCCTACCTCCCCCACCTCCCCACCTCCCCCACCTCCCCCACCTCCCTCACCTCCCCCACCTCGCTCACCTCCCTCACCTCCTCCACCTCCCTCACCTCCTCCACCTCCCTCACCTCCCTACCTCCCCCACCTCCCCACCTCCCCCACCTCCCTCACCTCCCCCACCTCCCCCACCTCGCTCACCTCCCTCACCTCCTCCACCTCCCTCACCTCCCTCACCTCCCCCACCTCGCTCACCTCCCCCACCTCCCCCACCTCGCTCACCTCCCTCACCTCCCCCACCTCCCCACCTCCCCCACCTCCCCCACCTCCCTACCTCCCCCACCTCCCCACCTCCCCCACCTCCCCCCACCTCCCTCACCTCCCCCACCTCCCCCACCTCGCTCACCTCCCTCACCTCCTCCACCTCCCCCCACCTCCTCCACCTCCCCCACCTCCCCCACCTCCCCCACCTCGCTCACCTCCCTCACCTCCTCCACCTCCCTCACCTCCTCCACCTCCCCCACCTCCCCCCACCTCCCTCACCTCCCCCACCTCCCCCCACCTCCCTCACCTCCCCCCACCTCCCCCACCTCCCCCACCTCCCCCCACCTCGCTCACCTCCCTCACCTCCCTCACCTCCCCCACCTCGCTCACCTCCCCCCACCTCGCTCACCTCCCTCACCTCCCCCACCTCGCTCACCTCCCTCACCTCCCTCACCTCCCCCACCTCGCTCACCTCCCTCACCTCCCTCACCTCCCCCACCTCCCTCACCTCCCTCACCTCCCTCACCTCCCTCACCTCCCCCACCTCCCTCACCTCCCCCACCTCCCTCACCTCCCCCACCTCCCTCACCTCCTCCACCTCCTCCACCTCGCTCACCTCCTCCACCTCCTCCACCTCGCTCACCTCCCCCACCTCCTCCACCTCCCCTCACCTCCCCCACCTCGCCCACCTCCCCCACCTCCCTCACCTCCCCTCACCTCCCCCACCTCGCCCACCTCCCCCACCTCCCTCACCTCCCCCACCTCCCTCACCTCCCTCACCTCCCCCACCTCCTCCACCTCCCCCACCTCCCCCACCTCCCCTCACCTCCCTCACCTCCCCCCACCTCCCTCACCTCCCTCACCTCCCTCACCTCCCCTACCTCCCCCACCTCCTCCACCTCCCCTCAACTCCCCCACCTCCCCCACCTCCCTCACCTCCTCCACCTCGCTCACCTCACTCACCTCCTCCACCTCCTCCACCTCGCTCACCTCCCCCCACCTCCCCTCACCTCCCTCACCTCCTCCACCTCCTCCACCTCGACTCAAAGTCAGCGGGTCAGCAGTAAAGGAAATGAGCGTAACTCTCACATAACTCTCACACATCTTTCCACCACCTATACATAAGGCCACGCAAGAAAGAAAGGCCACATCAGCAAGTGGACTTTTAAGGTAGCACGCTGCGAAAACCATTAAATGCACAAAACAGGAATGAAGGGTTATGAGCTCAGTGCAGGGGCCAAAAGAGGGGAGTAACGCTTGTTTTTTTTAAGTGTGCCTCTGGCATTGCGGGGAGACACAAATACATTTTGCTCTGCATTTATGGCATTTATCTCCAAGACACAAAGCCCTGAGCAAATACAGAGGTAGCAATTAAAGGCACAACTGCCAATGACTCTGAATGTCCAACCTGCGAATGTAAACAGTGTAAGTCGATATCTACAGAGTGTCTATATAAAACACATCACTGGTGTGGAGAGATACAGAGGAAAGTTCTTTTGTGCATTAAAGACAGCGAATGAGGGAGCTCGTGTGTGAGATGTGAGCAGTGTGTGAGGTTTGTGAGTGTGTGGGAGATGAGCAGTGAGTGAGGTTTGTGAGTGTGTGGGAGATGAGCAGTGTGTGAGGTTTGTGAGTGTGTGAGATGTGAGCAGTGTGTGAGGTTTGTGAGTGTGTGGGAGATGAGCAGTGTGTGAGGTTTGTGAGTGTGTGGGAGATGAGCAGTGTGTGAGGTTTGTGAGTGTGAGAGAGATGAGCAGTGTGTGAGGTTTGTGAGTGTGTGAGAGATGAGCAGTGTGTGAGGTTTGTGAGTGTGAGAGATGAGCAGTGTGTGAGGTTTGTGAGTGTGTGAGATGAGCAGTGTGTGAGGTTTGTGAGTGTGTGAGATGAGCAGTGTGTGAGGTTTGTGAGTGTGTGAGATGAGCAGTGTGTGAGGTTTGTGAGTGTGAAAGAGATGAGCAGTGTGTGAGGTTTGTGAGTGTGTGAGAGATGAGCAGTGTGTGAGGTTTGTGAGTGTGTGAGAGATGAGCAGTGTGTGAGGTTTGTGAGTGTGAGAGATGAGCAATGTGTGAGGTTTGTGAGTGTGAGAGATAAGCAGTGTGTGAGGTTTGTGAGTGTGAGAGATGAGCAGTGTGTGAGGTTTGTGAGTGTGAGAGGTGAGCAGTGTGTGAGGTTTGTGAGTGTGAGAGATGAGCAGTGTGTGAGGTTTGTGAGTGTGAGAGATGAGCAGTGTGTGAGGTTTTTGAGTGTGTGAGAGATGAGCAGTGTGTGAGGTTTGTGAGTGTGTGGGAGATGAGCAGTGTGTGAGGTTTGTGAGTGTGAGAGAGATGAGCAGTGTGTGAGGTTTGTGAGTGTGTGAGAGATGAGCAGTGTGTGAGGTTTGTGAGTGTGGGAGATGAGCAGTGTGTGAGGTTTATGAGTGTGAGAGATGAGCAGTGTGTGAGGTTTGTGAGTGTGTGAGAGATAAACAGTGTGTGAGGTTTGTGAGTGTGTGAGAGGTGAGCAGTGTGTGAGGTTTGTGAGTGTGTGAGAGATGAGCAGTGTGTGAGGTTTGTGAGTGTGAGAGAGATGAGCAGTGTGTGAGGTTTGTGAGTGTGAGAGAGATGAGCAGTGTGTGAGGTTTGTGAGTGTGAGAGAGATGAGCAGTGTGTGAGGTTTGTGAGTGTGAGAGATGAGCAGTGTGTGAGGTTTGTGAGTGTGAGAGATGAGCAGTGTGTGAGGTTTGTGAGTGTGTGAGAGATGAGCAGTGTGTGGTTTGTGAGTGTGTGAGAGATGAGCAGTGTGTGAGGTTTGTGAGTGTGTGAGAGATGAGCAGTGTGTGAGATTTGTGAGTGTGAGTGAGATGAGCAATGTGTGAGGTTTGTGAGTGTGAGAGAGATGAGCAGTGTGTGAGGTTTGTGAGTGTGAGAGAGATGAGCAGTGTGTGAGGTTTGTGAGTGTGAGAGAGATGAGCAGTGTGTGAGGTTTGTGAGTGTGAGAGATGAGCAGTGTGTGAGGTTTGTGAGTGTGAGAGATGAGCAGTGTGTGAGGTTTGTGAGTGTGTGAGAGATGAGCAGTGTGTGGTTTGTGAGTGTGTGAGAGATGAGCAGTGTGTGAGGTTTGTGAGTGTGTGAGAGATGAGCAGTGTGTGAGGTTTGTGAGTGTGAGAGATGAGCAGTGTGTGAGGTTTGTGAGTGTGTGAGAGATGAGCAGTGTGTGGTTTGTGAGTGTGTGAGAGATGAGCAGTGTGTGAGGTTTGTGAGTGTGTGAGAGATGAGCAATGTGTGAGGTTTGTGAGTGTGTGGGAGATGAGCAGTGTGTGAGATTTGTGAGTGTGAGTGAGATGAGCAATGTGTGAGGTTTGTGACTGTGTGAGAGATGAGCAGTGTGTGAGGTTTGTGAGTGTGTGAGAGATGAGCAGTGTGTGAGGTTTGTGAGTGTGTGAGAGATGAGCAATGTGCAGGGCCGGAGTGGGACACTTTTTCAGCCCGGGAGTTTCATGCCCAAATCCGGCCCAAAATTATTTTCTCCTCCCAATCGGCCCAAACTAGAGACTGACATGAGCCAGCCCATCGGGAATCCTCCCGAATCTCCCGATTAGCCACTCCGGCTCTGGCAATGTGTGAGGTTTGTGAGTGTGTGAGAGATGAGCAGTGTGTGAGGTTTGTGAGTGTGTGAGAGATGAGCAGTGTGTGAGGTTTGTGAGTGTGAGAGAGATGAGCAGTGTGTGAGGTTTGTGAGTGTGAGAGAGATGAGCAGTGTGTGAGGTTTGTGAGTGTGAGAGATGAGCAGTGTGTGAGGTTTGTGAGTGTGAGAGATGAGCAGTGTGTGAGGTTTGTGAGTGTGTGAGAGATGAGCAGTGTGTGAGGTTTGTGAGTGTGTGAGAGATGAGCAGTGTGTGAGGTTTGTGAGTGTGTGAGAGATGAGCAATGTGTGAGGTTTGTGAGTGTGTGGGAGATGAGCAGTGTGTGAGATTTGTGAGTGTGAGTGAGATGAGCAATGTGTGAGGTTTGTGACTGTGTGAGAGATGAGCAGTGTGTGAGGTTTGTGACTGTGTGAGAGATGAGCAGTGTGTGAGGTTTGTGAGTGTGTGGGAGATGAGCAGTGTGTGAGGTTTGTGAGTGTGTGAGAGATGAGCAGTGTGTGAGATTTGTGAGTGTGAGTGAGATGAGCAATGTGTGAGGTTTGTGACTGTGTGAGAGATGAGCAGTGTGTGAGGTTTGTGAGTGTGTGAGAGATGAGCAGTGTGTGAGGTTTGTGAGTGTGTGAGAGATGAGCAATGTGCAGGGCCGGAGTGGGACACTTTTTCAGCCCGGGAGTTTCATGCCCAAATCCGGCCCAAAATTATTTTCTCCTCCCAATCGGCCCAAACTAGAGACTGACATGAGCCAGCCCATCGGGAATCCTCCCGAATCTCCCGATTAGCCACTCCGGCTCTGGCAATGTGTGAGGTTTGTGAGTGTGTGAGAGATGAGCAGTGTGTGAGGTTTGTGAGTGTGTGAGAGATGAGCAGTGTGTGAGGTTTGTGAGTGTGAGAGATGAGCAATGTGTGAGGTTTGTGAGTGTGAGAGATGAGCAGTGTGTGAGGTTTGTGAGTGTGAGAGAGATGAGCAGTGTGTGAGGTTTGTGAGTGTGAGAGATGAGCAGTGTGTGAGGTTTGTGAGTGTGAGAGATGAGCAGTGTGTGAGGTTTGTGAGTGTGTGAGAGATGAGCAGTGTGTGAGGTTTGTGAGTGTGTGAGAGATGAGCAGTGTGTGAGGTTTGTGAGTGTGTGAGAGATGAGCAGTGTGTGAGGTTTGTGAGTGTGTGAGAGATGAGCAGTGTGTGAGGTTTGTGAGTGTGTGAGAGATGAGCAGTGTGTGAGGTTTGTGAGTGTGTGAGAGGTGAGCAGTGTGTGAGGTTTGTGAGTGTGAGAGATGAGCAGTGTGTGAGGTTTGTGAGTGTGAGAGTTGAGCAGTGTGTGTGTGAGAGATGAGCAGTGTGTGAGGTTTGTGAGTGTGAGAGATGAGCAATGTGTGAGGTTTGTGAGTGTGTGTGAGAGATGAGCAGTGTGAGGTTTGTGAGTGTGTGAGAGGTGAGCAGTGTGTGAGGTTTGTGAGTGTGAGAGATGAGCAGTGTGTGAGGTTTGTGAGTGTGTGAGAGATGAGCAGTGTGTGAGGTTTGTGAGTGTGTGGGAGATGAGCAGTGTGTGAGGTTTGTGAGTGTGTGAGGTTTGTGAGTGTGAGAGATGAGCAGTGTGTGAGGTTTGTGAGTGTGAGAGTTGAGCAGTGTGTGTGAGAGAGATGAGCAGTGTGTGAGGTTTGTGAGTGTGTGAGAGGTGAGCAGTGTGTGAGGTTTGTGAGTGTGAGAGATGAGCAGTGTGTGAGGTTTGTGAGTGTGTGGGAGATGAGCAGTGTGTGAGGTTTGTGAGTGTGAGAGATGAGCAGTGTGTGAGGTTTGTGAGTGTGTGAGAGATGAGCAGTGTGTGAGGTTTGTGAGTGTGTGGGAGATGAGCAGTGTGTGAGGTTTGTGAGTGTGTGAGAGGTGAGCAGTGTGTGAGGTTTGTGAGTGTGAGAGAGATGAGCAGTGTGTGAGGTCTGTGACTGTGTGGGAGATGAGCAGTGTGTGAGGTTTGTGAGTGTGTGAGAGGTGAGCAGTGTGTGAGGTTTGTGAGTGTGAGAGATGAGCAGTGTGTGAGGTTTGTGAGTGTGAGAGATGAGCAGTGTGTGAGGTTTGTGAGTGTGTGAGAGATGAGCAGTGTGTGAGGTTTGTGAGTGTGTGGGAGATGAGCAGTGTGTGAGGTTTGTGAGTGTGTGAGGTGAGCAGTGTGTGAGGTTTGTGAGTGTGAGAGAGATGAGCAGTGTGTGAGGTCTGTGACTGTGTGGGAGATGAGCAGTGTGTGAGGTTTGTGAGTGTGTGAGAGGTGAGCAGTGTGTGAGGTTTGTGAGTGTGAGAGATGAGCAGTGTGTGAGGTTTGTGAGTGTGAGAGATGAGCAGTGTGTGAGGTTTGTGAGTGTGTGAGAGATGAGCAGTGTGTGAGGTTTGTGAGTGTGAGAGAGATGAGCAGTGTGTGAGGTCTGTGACTGTGTGGGAGATGAGCAGTGTATGATTTCTGTGAATGTGTGAGGTTTTATGGAGCTTTGGAGGCCGCAGGCTGAACAGGGAGGGCCGGAGGTGGTAGTTAGACTGGGCCGAAGGAGCAGATGGAAGGATCTGGGACAGCGGGCACTCCCAAACAGCAGGGAGATGAAAGCAGACATTAAAAATCTCAGACCACGGAGCGTACTTCGATCTACGCTGAGATAATAGCATGGTGCTAGAGTGGTGGGGTAGATCACAAGGTCACATGCACCCAAACAAACATCAAAACCCGAGAAGAGCATGGTTCAGCCAGTACTGGTTCTGCGTGAGGGTGGTGGTGTTGTGATGGTGGTCCAGTAGACACGTTAGACAACTCCACTGAATGGCGGAGGGGAAAACAAAAGTCCAAAACAGCAGGTGATAAGTATTACACTGATAATGCTCGCTTCTTGACAATAAACATGATGGAAATTAAAAATAGAAGAGAGGAAATGAGAGGAGAGGACTGTGATTAATAGGATGGATGTGTAGAGTCTGTCCAAACGAGCTTTATCTTTTGCTGCAGTCAGGAGATTCACGATGGGAATATTAAGGGGGGAAAAAAAGTTGGATCTCCCATAACGGCCGTAAAGCCCGACAGAGCGAGAGCGGGAAGAGGGAGGGCGAGGCTGTCAGCGAGTTAATAAACAACATGGACCTCCTGGTATGTTGTAGGAGAGCGAATGAGCAGATAAACACTGGACACTCGGGCGTCACGCCTGCCTGGTTGATAAACGCAGCAGCAGGGCGGGGAGGAGACATGGACACACGGACAGAAACTGCACAGTCATGAGACTTCTCTGTTACACACTAAATCCTTACACATGCGGCCATGTTACTTATGCGTTGTCTTGTTGTCGACTCTCTGTTCTCCTTCTTCTCACTCTCTGTTCTCCTTCTATCTACCACTCCCTCTTTTAGGAGAATGAGGAGGATCTCCTAAGGCTGGCCGGTAAGTCGCTGCCGTCTCCTCTGTATCCTCGCTGCCACAGGAGCACAGGAAAGGGGGGTTGTATCACCCTGGCACCACTGCGGGCCACGTAGCTACCCTGATCTCGCTGTCTTAAACACCCCGGACCAGAGCTCCCAGATCTGACCTCTCCAGCGCTCTCTTCCAGCGTCATCGCTGTCACTCCGTCTGAGGGGCAGACGAAAGAGGTTCAGTGTGGGCGCCGAGTACCTTGCCTGTCAGCTCAGAGCGTCACCGGAGCAACTCTGTGCTGCAGCAGTAATTGAAGACCCTGGAGAGCAAAACGTTTCCCCCTGCAGGTGGGTCAACCGTTGGTCTGTGGCTGAGAAATTCTTCATACCGACAAAGGATTACTCTGTTACTGACAGTGGAAAACATGCGGGCCAGTTCGACACACAATTCTGGAACTCTCCATCACCGCTGTACTCTTATAGCGGTAGGAAGGGGTTATGGGACTAATGGTTGAAATGTGCCCTCTAGTGGTTGGTAATGAATGTGCATCACACTAAGGGTACATTGAACTCCAAGTGTCTATATTTAAATGGCCTGATTAGGCATTGTCCTCAGGATTCTTGCCTGTAAGGGACAACAATGCCTTTCATAGCTAGATGTCTTTATGCATACTAATTAGCTTTTTTTTATGAAGATTTCCCATGTGGAGAAGTCTTGACTACGGCTGTAAAAACCAGCCCTGGTTTAACAACGCTTGAGTGCGACTCACGGTAGGTTGATCCAGGCTCCAGGGTAGAAACTATTCTCATGCAAGAGGTTGTAACTCAGATCTAGGACTCTCAGGTGAACGGACTTATTCAGAATGCGGTCCTGCACTTCCACTATCTGATTGTGTGCCATCCTTAAATCCTGTGAAACACACAAACACACACACAGACACAAACACAAATTTACACACATATAATGTGCTGCTTGGATGAAACTGTCATGAATTCAAGCATCTAATTTAATCATGTTTGATACTGATATAATGAAATGTGTATAACAAGACAACTGACCTCTAGAGATGGAGGCAGTCCACTTGGGATAGACGTGAACCGGTTGTTGTCTAATCTCAAGTGTGTGAGCATCATTAGAGGTTTAAAGGTTTGGGGATCAACGCTGCCCTCATACAAAATGTTTCCTGTCAGTTCTAAGATGAGCAGCTTGGATAAACCTAGAGATGATGTAAAAGAGATGTTTTTGATTGTCTGACCTACATACTATTAAAGTTCCCTCTTTCATTCAAATGCACAATTCTCACAATTAAGAGTGCCAGGACTCAGACTTGGAAGCAAATATATGATCACATTCTTCACAAGAATTTTTTTAAATCAAGAAAAAAACAAGAACCCCTTAAATCAGACCTGCTAAGCTGTGAGAGAGTAACTGGTTGATTTTGTTGTCATTGATCCTCAGCTCCTCCAGGGATGATGGCAGGTTTGGGATCTCCACTAGGTTATTACCATCAAGGGTCAGCCTTTTCAGTCTCGTCAGGTTCTGGTAAGGATGAAAAGACAATACGTTTCCTCTTTCCCCCCTGGAGGACGGTCATTAATCAGTACAGGATCACTGCTTTTGGCTCAGTCATTTGCATGCTTCCACATCATCCATTACACGGCGATGCCCCTTTAATCTGGACATATTTTTAGGTTAACCACCAAATGAATAGTCTCCCTTTTGCCCGGGAGTCTTGTACTGGTTATTTTGAGGTCAAAGCAGTTCTCTCAAAATCCTGCCATCAGAGCAGCCCAAGGGCTCTCTGTCTCTGTCCCAGTTGCCACTGGGGGCAGGTCAGGAGTGGACTTAAAGTCCGCTCCGTTTCCTTCCTTCTTTAAAGAACCTCCCGCTCCTCCAGCTCATTACACTCTACGCTGGGGAGTCAGCATGCCACAGGATGCTCAAGTTTTCTAGAACTTTCCAGTGGTCAGAGCGCGGTCCACTGTTTCTTTTGGAGAGTCTGCTGCCTTGGGATGGCTGCATGGCCACTCCCCAAGGTCTCGCGGAGACGCATGGTTATTCTGAGAGAAACTGGGCTTGGCTCAGGCCACCGTATGAGTGCTGACAAATAAAACTTTTTTTTTTTACAATGTGTTGCTGAAATGGAAAGTGTAAACTTTTGGTTGCCAAACCAGGATATTAAGAGAGCTGTATTTAATCCTGGTTACTCCTTTGAGGCAGACACTGAGTAACCATTGGCTGCCATGTGAGTAGAGTAAGACACAGTGACACATGGAGGCCATGTACAGTACCGTGAAGAAACTGGGGCTGATTGAGGGATCATCCAGCAAGTTTCGACTCAGGTCAACTTCTTCCAAGTTAGGCAGACCAGAGAGTCCACGAGAGGGTAATGTAGTGAGGTTGTTTCCTGTGATGCAAAAAAATTGTGCTAGTAAACAATAAAGATAAGATAAAGGTGTGAACATTGTGTTTCTATATGAGGATTTGACTCAAACGTTTGAGACCTCCTGTGAACTCACCTGGTAGTTCAAGGATTGTGATACTCAGGTCAGTGATGATTGGAAAGTGGGACATGTCAATCTCTTTGCAGGAAATTCGAGCTCCTCCCACTTGACATTCCTCTGGTAACAGATCAGTGAAGCTGTCTCTGGTTGCAGTGCTGTTATTACCACTATCATTCTCTTCATTTTCATTCTCTTCTCCCTCTTCCTCTTCTTCCTCCTCCCCTTCATCTTCATCTTCTTCTTCTTCAGTGTTATCATCATCTTCCTCATCCTCATCTTCTTCCTCATCTTTCTTGATGACATCTTTCCTTGACAGTTGCTCCTCACCCTGGCCAAGGAGGCGGTTCTTTTCCTCTCTGAGCTGATTGAGTATCATGTTCAGTTTACCTAAGAAACCTCCTCTCCTGTCCATAACAGCTTGTAGCTCCACCCACGCTGCCTGGCTCCGCCCCAGAGCTCCCTGATATGTCAGCAATTCAGAGAGAAAGGCCATGAAACATGGAGGCCATCATTAGACGTGAAATACGGGAACAAGTGGATTTACCACAAATATACAAACAGTGCGCAATTACAGTGCACAAATAGCAGAGACAGAAAAAAGAAATGGCAATTTCCGAGATGGAAAACTGCAGGGGAAGTTAAAGCTGACCACCACACTCATTATAGCATTTTGAGCTGCCCTAAAGCACACACCCAAGGAGATGAAGCATTTAATGTATATACACACAAGTATGCTTAGCTGCTTAGAGAAGTTGGCAATGTAGATGCTTGTTTTCCCTAAATTTAACTTTTCACCAAGCTTTCAAGAGGCATTTAGAGAAATGGGAGGATAAAAGCAAATGTGAATGCAGCCCTACCTGGGTGTCTGCTGCCCTCCTGAAGAGTCTCTCTCCTGGGCTCCCATCTGCCCCCCTGTCTCCTGCTACACGTACAGTAAAACACAGAAATGTTGACTAGAATCTGGGCATTTGGTGGTAAATGCTATACTTGAATATAATATATACTTGAATCTCTATCTCTCTCGCTCTCTCTCTCTCTCTCTCGCTCTCTCTCTCTCTATATATATATATGCGCATGTTTCCTTTATAAGAAGTAGTAAAGCAAGGTGACAGAATCTGGACAAAATCTAAAAAAAAATTATATATATATATATAAGATTTTGTCACCTTGTTTACTACTTCTCATAAAGGAAACACCCATTCTGTGGAAAACATGTCCAGGATACATCAGAACATCAAGTGTAACTCACTCATATCACTGGAGTCTGTCCTCGCTGCCTCCATGGCAGGTGCACCAGCAGCATCGTCCGTCTCGCTCTCGCCCCCCAGAACACGCTGCGGGTCTGCGTCCACAGCCAGGGCCCCCACGACCACGACCACGCAGAGCAAGCAGAGCCACACGCGTCGCATGGTCCTGGTCCTACGGAGATAGCGCTGGTCTGCACGGGTCCGCTATGTGAGAGAGCCCCCCTTTAGCCTGTGGGTACCTGCGGCCTGGCGTCCTGAAGACGCTCGGTGAGGAGCGGAGGGGGAAGACGGCAGGAGGAGAGGAGATCACCGGAGGGGGATCAGAAGCACGTGTGGAACATGCACGGCTGGACTGGTCCCTTTTTCAGAAATGCCACCCCTCTTTTACATATTCAGTGGTCATGCTGTGTTTATCTTACCCTAACATTTTTAGAGTGAGAGAGAGAGAGAGAGAGAGAGAGAGAGAGAGAGGATGAGCGACGTGGCTGACGGCAGCCGTGGTAACATCATGCATGCCAGGATGACACAGCATTCACACCTTCCAACCCTTGACACCTGGGACATATGAAGACACGAGGAGGGTGAAACAAGGGCTTGGACTGGCTGGCTGTTCCTCGTCTGTCTCTGGCTCCGTCTGTCTCTCCGCTCACCCTCAACATACGCCCGTCTGGCACTCAGCCATTGCCACATACGTCCGAAAAGGAGGAGGACACTGGCCAAAAAGAAAGACAGTGCTGTTTAACTCAGAAAACAGAGGCAGACAGACATTCTCTTATAGACTCTCACGAACATACAGCTCTAACCTATGCTTCATCTGCCATTATATATCCATTATAAAACAGAAAACACTATGTAAGCAGTCAGGCTATGAATTTGAATACAAATGATACAAAATGTTACCTTAAAAATTAACTCTGACTATAGTCAGTGTATTAAGAGTCTATGTAAAAGACAGGTGTGTAGACATGTGTAAGAGTTAAAAGTTAGAGTAGATATAGCTATATGGTCACCTCCCCAACCCACTCATCAACAACCACCCACCCACACAGACACACACACTGGGGGTCACCACCTAGGGAAATTTCAACCACGAAGAATCACTGTGGAGTGAGAGATAGCCTTGTGACTCCGTTAATGTTTGCTAAGACAACACTAACATGCAACATGGATAACAGCTATAGCTGTTTAAATAGCATGTTTCTCACAATCTCCTTAGGCCCTAGTTTGTAGCTTTGTGGTGATGTAGCTTTTAAACATAATGCTAACATTGTTAATATTGCTGATGATTTTCACTGAAGAGGATGGGGGGGGGGGGGGGGGGGGGGGCTGTTCGACTTACCAAATGTCTCAATACAACCACAAGTTATTTGGTTTCATCATTTACAGTAAAAAATCAGTTTAATTTAAGCCCCTTTGTAAATATGAGAAGTCTGTTGGGGCATGTAACTCCCAAACATTTTAGGCCAAGATTCATATGAATTATTTTCCATCTTTGTGTCAAATAAGCTGTGGTGTGACTAAATACAGAATTCATTACCAGGTAAGCAATACTGCATCTGTGTTTTTATAAGTACAAACATAGATGGGTGTCCCCAAATGACTGTCCAAACAAACACAGGTGAGGAACAGGACAAACCTTGTAATTTTAACAAACCACCCAGACTCCTGCTTTCGTGAACCTGTCTGTCAAAAACTGAATCACCAGAGCAGTGTGCCTGGCAGGACTGGCCACCCCTCCCCTCTACCCCCCTCCACCTCTACCGCTCCTCCCATTCCCAGTATATCCCCCCCCCCCGCCCTCAGCTGTGACATGTTCTCAGTGTGAGGTGTCTGTGTTGGGGGGCACCCAGGGCGCGGAGACCGTGACAGAGAGCATGCGCTCAGGCACGCCTGCTACCGTCAGTGCTCAGCTCCCATTGTGGGCCAGATAAGAAGACTAGGCCATTGGCTCAGTGTCCAGTTCACACTGAGATAAGTGCGTGCTGCCAGATAACGGATGGTTTAGAACGCACCTCTGATGTTCATGTGTGCTGGAGTGCTGGAGGTAGCCCAACACACGTTAGCCGTCTTTGACTATGAAGAGTTTTGAGTGTGGAGTGCAGGGCTGTGTGGCTTGGGAAGGCCTGGGTGTGTTATGACGTCACTGCTAGAGCCCTCAGCCCAACCTCCCATAAACACTGCTATCTTAGTGCGACTGTGACACCGAATGACAACTCAAAAATGGAGAGAGGGAGAGAGGAAAAGAGAATGAGAGAGAGAGAGAGAACTATAGATAGAAACTGAACAAATTCTAGTAGCCATATAAATGTGATTAAATTATAAAAATATATTCCTTTAATCAGACAAGAGTCAGGACAAATAAAGACATGGTAGCAAACATCGAGTAACTTCTTGGTGTTGGCTTGACATGTTTTCTTTGTACAGATATGTGAAATTGTGCCCCCTTTTTTTGCTGGTGTTTGGTTAAATTTTTTTTTAACAAACCAAACGTCTCTCCCAAATTGAAAGCATTCCCGAGCTCTGCCGAAGACGAACCCCCACCAGTCCTGTTACTGCTTCAGCCTGAACCGAACCACCAACAGGTGTGAGAATGACAGGGGCCCAGCGTTCGACTGAGGCCTAGTTGTTTATGGCCACCCTTCCCTCTATGTTGGTGTCTATTTGCAGGCCGGAGTCCTGGT
The DNA here is from genome assembly GCF_052324685.1 of Brachyhypopomus gauderio. Taxonomy (NCBI): domain Eukaryota; kingdom Metazoa; phylum Chordata; class Actinopteri; order Gymnotiformes; family Hypopomidae; genus Brachyhypopomus; species Brachyhypopomus gauderio. The sequence goes on along the minus strand of NC_135231.1, from coordinate 676,835 downwards.
GCTCTTCTAACAGTGATTGGCAAATGCAGGTGATGCAGTTAAGTTTGGACTTTGATCTGGACCCTCTGGCTGGGAAGAACAGTGCCAAGGTCTTATTGTCATAGCTCACACCCTCCTGCCTGTTGTTTCTGACATTCTTGCCCTATTTATAGCCTCTTCTGTAGTCCCATAGCCCCATTCTCTCTTGCCCTCTTTCTTTTTCTACCCATCTCTCTCTCTCTCTCTCTGATAGGAAAGGGGGAGTGACGACCGGCTTTGTCTTTAATGAGGCAACCATTCCGAGCATAAAGGCCAGGGAAGGTGGCCCTAGACCTCTTTGTCCTGTGAACACCACAGTGTGCGGAGGGCTGGAGTAGCTGGCACGGACCGTCTAACTGGATTGAGGAAGGAAAGCCTGACCCAGGACAGCCATGGATGATGTATATAAAGCAGCGGTAAGTTCTGACTGCTTTTTAATGAGGGATTTTGGGGGAAAAGCGAAAATAAAACATCAGAGTTTATTTATAGTTTAATGAGTTGAGATGACTTGTTGAGTGGTGTTAGGCAGTGGTGAAGAATCTGCTGTTTCATGAGCTGTCTCAGTGAGTTTGGCTTGAGAATATCTGTTCAGATTAAATATGAAGTCATGGAGGAAAGAGATCAAGGTTAAACCAACTTGGGGGTCAGAAGCAATGCAGTTCACTTTAAACATCCTATAGCTTCAACTAACCAATATGAGAACATAAATTGCGTGAAACTGAATTAAGTGTATTAATAATGCTAAAAATATTACACAATAGTGAATAACTGAGGGTATCAGGAAGACAGCAGTCACTGAGCTTAACATCGGACAGAATATCTGGTGACTGACGGCTTGCTGTTCATGTGGGTTAAAAATAATAAGGGTAACTTGTGTAAAGAATGGGCTCAGTCAGTATCTGAGGAATGACCTCGCCGTGACATCGTTATGACATATCAAATTACCGTTTAAAAAAAGCTACTGGGCCTTCAGCTGTTGCTTTCTCCAACACAACAGGTTGAGAACTTAACAGAGGAACAGAAAAACGGTAAGGCATTCTCCACGCCGGTCTATATCAGCGCCGTCGGCCTGTGTGTTGGCTCCGCTATGGGGACGGCAGCCGTCTCCGAGCGCTATCGTGGTGCTACTGGTGGCTCACATGTGTGAACGTGTTCCTGGCAGAGTTCCGCGCCGCCTTTGACATCTTCGTGCAGGATGCCGAGGATGGATGCATCAGCACCAAGGAGCTGGGGAAGGTGATGAGGATGCTGGGCCAGAACCCCACGCAGGAGGAGCTGCAGGAGATGGTGGACGAGGTGGATGAAGACGGTAGGTCCATCATTACAAACGTCGCACCAGAACTCAACACCCACAGTAGCCCAAAGCACTTTCGGTAAACCGGTATCACACTAAAAGCACGTTGACGTGATGGCTGTACACTTGCAGGCAGCGGGACGGTGGATTTCGACGAGTTCTTGGTGATGATGGTGCGCTGCATGAAGGAGGAGAGCAAAGGGAAATCAGAGGAGGAGTTAGCCGAGGTCTTCCGCATGTTTGACAAGTAAGGAACCAGCTGTGGTTTGATTGCCCTCTTCCTTCTTCATCAAAGCCTCACGGTCTGTGTTCTTCTCCAAGAAATGGAGACGGATATATCGACTTGGATGAACTGAAGAACATGCTAGAATCTACAGGGGAAGCCATTACAGAGGACGACATCGAGGAGCTCATGAAGGACGGAGACAAGAACAACGATGGCAAAATTGACTATGATGGTATGATTCAGTTCCTGAAGTCACGACCAATATTAAGGTTATAATCACAAGTTTATGTGCAAGTAATTTCCTAATACAATTCTAAACCAATATCTTCTTAAACCTACAGAGTTCTTGGAATTTATGAAGGGTGTGGAGTAGAAGCTCCTGCCTGACTGAAGCCCCTGAAGTAGATCCACCCACAGCCCCATCATTCCTTACCCCAGCGCGGAGACATCGGCACAGGGCTGATGCTTTCAACTTCAAGCCCAGAGAACACACATGTGCACCTAGAATAGGGAGATATGTAAATAATCTACATAACTACATAGAATGTTCTGGTTTTGTAGCAACTTTGGCCTCAATCTGGTCAACTGCATGACTTCATAGCAGACAAACTATTTGTTTGTAGAACATGCAAGTATCCATCCTACCACAAAAAAAATAAATTAAAATGTAATTATTGCCTTAAAAATTTGAAAAAAAGAGAGACTGTGTGAACAATTCATTTTATTACAGTATATTAACAGCAGTGCAAACTAAGAGAAGTTCACACAAGCAACAACCATCTGGGAGTTTCAGCAACATAACACGCGTACAGATAACACCATCCTGGGCCTCAAGTCCAGCAGACACACAGCTGCTGCACTACTCCACCTTTGGAGAAGAGTCTTCCTGTCATCAGGCACTACGAGTAATGGTCCTCCAATTCAGAAGGAGTAGTCACTAGTCACATTACTTCACTAAGAGTAATGGTCCTCCAACACAAAAGACAAGTGCAGCAACAAACAGATCCACAGGTAGGCCGAAACACAGAGCGGCTAGAACTGGAATGTGAGTGAAATTAAGTGAGAAGCACCGCGTTAATTTTATGAACCAAATAAGCGCTCGATTCAGGAAATGAAATGGTGACCATGTCTGGACAGACTGTGAAAGGTTTTGAGCTGGTATTGCAGGGGAGTCAATCACAACCTATATGGGTGTTAAAGAGAAGAAGCCATTAAGTTGTTGGTGTTCAGACTGAAGGAAGCAGATGGTGGCTGGTGTTAGTAAGCTCTAGTTAGCGAAAGTGCGTTTGACGGCGGCCACGATGGATTTGGCGCTGATGCCAAACATGTCCAGCAGCTCCTGGGGTTTGCCGCTCTGGGGCACACCGCTCACGGCCAGCCGATGGACCACGATGCCAGGCTCCTCCCCCACAGCCGAGAGGACCGCCTCTCCCAGTCCACCTGTGCATGGAGCAGATTTGAGGGGGTATGAGGGAGCAATCAGTGTTGCAGCACAAGGTCACTGCACTTGGAACTCCTTCATAACCATGAATATGCAAATGAGGAGTCATGTACCCTCTTTGTAGTGATCCTCCACTGTGATCACCCTGCCCCCAGTGGCGCGAGCACTGGCCACGATTGTAGTAGCATCCAGGGGTTTGATAGTGAACGGGTCGATCACACGGATGTTCACACCTAGAGAGCGACACGCGTTAGTGCTCAGTTTTCCCCTTTTGGAATGCTGCATGTTACACAGACATTGCATTTCATGTCCTGCGAGATGGGAAAGAAAGAAGGGAGAAAAAAAAACCCATCTTCACCAGCAGAGGGAGCACCAACCTTCTTTGGCCAGCTGGTCAAAAGCAGTGAGGGCCTCATGAAGGGTTACTCCAGCACCAATCACGGTCACCTGATCGTCATTAGACTGACGCAACACCTACAGGACAGAAAATGAATAAACACTGAATTAAACAAGTATATTCTGGACACAACTTTGTACGATATGCAGTTTGCACACGGGGCCCAGACAGAATCGAATGAGAAAATAAAATGCACACTTGGTGAATGCTTTGATCTTTGACCAAAAGCTCGTGTCCGCCTAAGCTAGCCCACTCAAGTTTCAAACTAGGGTTAAAATGTACAACTGCTAGTAAAGGAATTCACAAAATACTTGAGTCAACTTTGGAAACGGCAATTCACATTCAGAGTACTGAATATCATTACTACATCTATAAAAATTTGCTTAAAAAGCAGCTCCCATCACGGACAAGCTAATACAGATGGACCGATTTATGCTTTTCTTTTTAAAATGCATCTACATCTCCCCACATCACAAACAAAATAAAAAGGACCGTGCTGGTGCTGCAGCTATACTGCTCTGCTTCAATACAGCTGCACCGTTAAGCACTTATTAGGCTTTAATACAGTTACACTGCAGTCAACAGTCTCGTCCAGACACTCACCTTCGCCTTGCCGATCTCAAACTTCTCCCCAGAGTCGTAGATGACCGCGGTGTCAGGACGGCTGGTGCGGATGAAACAGACACCCTGAGATGGGACAGAACATTACCACAGGTATACGACTGGGATTCTGCGGGTCTGATTCCATCTGGAATGTTGCGACAGACATTCACTTGTGCACAAGGATGGACATCTTGCTAATGTAGAACATGCAGCAGGTACACAATAACCAGCAGTTGAGTAACGACACATGATCCTCACACTTTTATTGGCTGCCAGCTCCACAGCCCTCTCGGTGGACACGCCGTCACTGGGGTAGAACACCGTGCATGTTGGAATAGCCCGGAACATCGCCAGGTCCTCCAGAGCCATCTGAGAGGGACCATCTTCACCTGATTGAGATGGCAAAAAAATAAAATTTAAGAAGAAAAAATTAAAAATAGGAGTCACTCCTCAAGTACTCTTGACTAACAAAAAGCAAAAATAAAAGCTCTTAAGAAATAGCAATATGGCTAAAAGCAGGACCAGGACCGTACCGATAGACACACCACAGTGGGAGCCCACAAGGTTGACGTTGGACTGAGAAATGGCCGCCATGCGGATGTGGTCGTAGGCGCGGGACAGGAAGGCAGCGAACGTGCTAGCAAATGGGATGGTGCGGTCTCGTGTGGCACAGCCAATGGCAACGCTTACCTGCACAGCACAGGAACCAAAAGGTTTAAATGGTGCAGACACAAGAAACCACCACTGCAAACTGAGCTCAATGAACATTCCCAGAATACCCGTTCTTACAATAGGTCTGAACAGACGTGTAGACAAGTGCTTTTTTTTTTTTTTAAAAACACACGAGTCTTTGTGTCTGAGGGAAGAGGTGAAATTGTACACTACTAGCACTTCTAAATGAACAGTAAGTGGAAACTTAACCAATGTGTGTATAGTAAGAGACTATGCAAGGGACTGAGCCTCATTCAACAAGCAGAGTCCTTCAGAGCACAACCAATAAACAATAGATTGGGTTTTTTTTTTGTAAAGCAGGAGGTCTGCCTTTCTATACTTTTTGGTGCTCACATGCCCATACTCACCATGTTCTGCTCAGCAATGAAGCACTCAATATAGCGATCGGGATGGGCTTTCTTGAAGATGTCGGAGAAGGTGGAGTTCTTGGTATCTCCATCTAGCGCCACAATACGCTGGCTGGCATCACCCATCCTCTTCAGGGCGACCCCATAGGCCTTCCTGGTGGAGATCTGCAGGACACCAACAGACAGGACTTTACCATTTTGCACACAGCAAATCTGCGTCAATGACAAACTGCGTGCTCCACGACGGCCCCTTCACCTTGTCTCCCATCTTGTATTCAGGCGGGGTGAGCAGGTGGATGAAGTCGCGGTCTATGGGAGCTGCGTCCTCCGTGGGCAGCTTCGGATGGAGGGCTTTGTCTGGACCCTGGATCTTGCTCTGGAGACTGTCAAGCAGTTCCGTCACACGGTCTTTTGGTATGGGTTTGCCATGCCAGTTATCTTGATCCTCAATGCCTGAAGGCAGGAGCATGCGTATATTTGAACCAACACCGCTACGAACCGTCACTAAAATGAGTCACACTGAAAGATCACGTTGGGAAGGAGACAATACTAGTAAGGGCTTTATTTGGACTTGTGTATTAATGACGCAAGCTCACCTTTGAGACCTTTGCCCTTAAACGTTTTGGCAATGATGACAGTGGGCTTCTCTTTGAACTGCTCTGCATCCCAGAGAGCCCTGCACAGTGCCTCAACATCATGGCCATCTACCACACAGGTGTTCCAGCTGCACACACACACACACACACGCACACACACACGCACACACACACGCACACACAAACGCACACACAAGTTACGCTGGGCAGAAACAAGTGCCTACAGCATTAATAGCAGAAGAGGAACAGCCCGTAGGAAGCAGAACTCAAAACGTCCTGGAGGGTCTGAACCGAGACGGAGGAGGTAGGAACCACAGAGGGGGAACTAGTCGAGAGAGCACAGGTGAAGGGGGGGGGAGTAATGTGCATGTTACCCAAAAGCCTTGCAGCGCTCCTGGTACACATGCACGTTGTGCTTGAGAGGGGCGGCCTCACTCTGACCCAGGCGGTTCACGTCCAGGATGGCCACCAGGTTGTTCAGGCTGTAGTGGGAAGCGAAAGACATGGCCTCCCACACGGAGCCCTCTGAGCACTCGCCGTCTCCCAGCAGGCAGTACACACGGTAGCTACACAACAACACAGCAGTGGTGGAGCAGGTTCAGGTTACAAGAACGCAACAATTAAGCGCCAGCGCAGGCAAAACCAAGGTTCGACTGGAGTACCTGGCCTTGTCAAAGTATTTTCCCGTGTAGGCCATCCCACATGCAGCACCCAGGCCCTGACCTAATGAACCAGTGGCCACATCCACAAAAGCCAATTTCTATTGGGGGGAGAAGAATAACCAACGAACAATCAAATCAAGGCAGTTCTTTATAAAAAGATAAAACAATGAGTCATCAATGAGTCTGGAACAACAGACAAAGCACAAAAGGTGTTTGGCAATATACATGACGACGCACAAACGTCCATGCAGTAAAAGGCATGTGGCCCCATGCGGGACACCTTGACTCACAGGTGTGGGGTGACCCTCCAGCTCACAGTCGATCTTGCGCAAGTTTAGGAGCTCCGCCTCCTTCACGTAGCCAGCCTCCACCCATGCTGCGTAGAGGATGGGGGCAGCGTGACCCTGGGAGGAGGGAGGAAAGACATGAAACACTCTGGGTGAGAACCATTCTCCTCCTTCCACAAGCAGACTGCTCCAGTAAAGGATGTGGTGACATGGCCAGCGTGAGCGCTACCTTAGACAGGACGAAGCGGTCGTTGCAGGCCCGGCGGGGGTCGTCGGCTTTGTAGCGCATGGTGTGGAAAAACAGCACGGACATGAGTTCTGCAGCGCTGCAGCAGGAGGTGGGGTGCCTGCACGCACAACACTGCACAGTCACCCGGCAGCCAGTCCACTGTTAACCATTAGCTCAAACATTGCCACATGCTCATGCAGGTTATCAACATGTCTTCAAATAAGGGTATTGATTAGGATTAAGTAAGAATACACTTAATGCACTAACTACAACCAATTTAACAAATGGTTGCATAGTAAAGGACTTGTTTGTGTGACAACAGTTCCATGTCCTAGCTTTGTTTGGACACCGCTACATTTGTTTGGACAAGGAGCAAAGTGAGCTTAGCAGCACTACACACATGTAGGAGACCGAGGCTAGAAAGGTCTTTGGTTTAGAATGGACTTAAGAGTTCAGTTCTACAGGTTAATGTTCATGCATCAACATAAACATGACGTATGGATCTGGACGGGACTGAGACGACAGGGAACATTTATACAAGCATTTCAGGAAGTATAGGAAAGAGGGCCAGATCAACACAGCAAAAGCTTTTGTTAAGTGTAAGGTCAGTCAAAACATTCCAAAAGCTACATACAAGTAGGGAATTTCTTCAGACAGTAACAAATAACTACATTCACAAGTTTCATGGTCTGTTCATGAGTCTTGTACAACAGTTTGTTTGCATGTTGCAAATGCAGCTAAACCAAGTCTACATTTCTACAGTCTGAACAGTTGGGAAATCAATCGTGCAACTCCGTGGTCACAAAGCCAGATATGAGGTTATTACCCAAGGATTCTCACACAACACATGCATGTGTTATTTTACTGCACAAAAACTTAGCACTACCTAGCATGTCAATGTATTACCATCCGAGTCCTACAGACCTATTATTAGCTGAAATGAAAAAGGAAAGTCAGATGAAGATAAAAACAATTCTGCAAAGAGATCTGAAGAGAGATTAAATTTAACCAGTCTAAATTCACTCCATACCTTTTTGTGGGTCTCTACTGATTCAGGTTACAACATACCTTTTACAAAGGCCACACATAAAAGAATGAGGAAACAAAACTAAAGGAGGAAGCATCCTCACTGTAAAGCAAAAGGGGGACAATAGGGTGGAAATCACCATATTTCTCAATAAATTAACAGTTCTTCGGGTTTGTATGCACATCAAATGCATCGGCTCGTCATGCGGGGTCAGACACGTTATCTAATGAAAGATCTAATGATCCATGTAATGACAACGGCCGATAACACGAGGATCACACACACACACACACACACACACACACACTTAATTCACGCACGCTTCCACAATACCTCACCGCGACTATCCCTGTTGGGTTACCACGTACAAGTGGCATAAGTTGCCATTCGCATTTTTTTTATTACCCAGGTTCAAGATATAGAAAATAAATCAATTATAGATGAGTCAATCCATTTGAAACTTAAACACGAGACTACCATTAGCTGCACGCAAAACTTTATTTTAGTGCAAACAACTTATGCAGGTGCAAATTACGTTTCTCTCCGAGAACAGGCAACGCAGAAAAGAAATCACTGGTTGTGGCATTGTGTGTCTCGTAGACATTAATATAACCAGTTTGTGAAACAAGTGTACGACAAGTTCATCACCACATGGAAGGCCGCTTCAGTTACGGCTAACATTAGCCAGCTAGCTTGTTTCAAGTAGCCAGTTAAAACAGTCTGGTGTTACTACAGCCCGTTACCTGTAGTTATGTTACCCTAGCCAGTTAAAACAGTCTGGTGTTATAACTACAGCCCGTTACCTGTAGTTATGTTACCCTAGCCAGTTAAAACAGTCTGGTGTTATAACTACAGCCCGTTACCCGTAGTTATGTTACCCTAGCCAGTTAAAACAGTCTGGTGTTATAACTACAGCCCGTTACCTGTAGTTATGTTACCCTAGCCAGTTAAAACAGTCTGGTGTTATAACTACAGCCCGTTACCCGTAGTTATGTTACCCTAGCCAGTTAAAACAGTCTGGTGTTATAACTACAGCCCGTTACCTGTAGTTATGTTACCCTAGCCAGTTAAAACAGTCTGGTGTTATAACTACAGCCCGTTACCTGTAGTTATGTTACCCTAGCCAGTTAAAACAGTCTGGTGTTATAACTACAGCCCGTTACCCGTAGTTATGTTACCCTAGCCAGTTAAAACAGTCTGGTGTTATAACTACAGCCCGTTACCCGTAGTTATGTTACCCTAGCCAGTTAAAACAGTCTGGTGTTACCACTACAGCCCGTTACCTGTAGTTATGTTACCCTAGCCAGTTAAAACAGTCTGGTGTTACCACTACAGCCCGTTACCTGTAGTTATGTTACCCTAGCCAGTTAAAACAGTCTGGTGTTACCACTACAGCCCGTTACCTGTAGTTATGTACATACTCCAACCCGGACCTACAACACATGAATGAATGTGGCCCAACAGAAGAGCACACGACCTCATCACGTGTAGCTAGTTAGCCTAGCCGACTGGCTAACCATCATTGTCGACGTTTGGTGATCAATTCGAGACGTTAGTATGCAAATATGAAACATAACCATAAACATACATAACTATTACCCCGCCGACCGATTATACCGCCGAGGAACAGACCTACTCTTTAATTAGGAAGCAGGTGGCCATGGTGCACAAAACATACCCGGAATTTGAGGCGCATGTTGCTTTAATTGAGTGAATCCTTAGCTTGTTTGCAATATCTTTCAAGCCCTGGAGAGTTTTCTCGTCGGGTTTGTGGTAGCTTCCCATCTTTGATGATGTTCCTTGGTTAGAAGCCTGAAGATGCTGAACCGTGTGGGAGATTTTGAAGTTATCAGCGCCCTTCCCCTGCGAGGCAGAACTCAGAGCGGTGTAGGAGCTGCGTCGAGGCTTATAAACGAGACTGTGTACACACCCCGCCTGCGACACTTGGCCATTGGACTAGACAGTCAAATGTCACGACTGCAGTCACACTATCAGAATACAATATCGGATTAAATCTTCGTCGTAAATACCCAAGTAGCATTGAACTAATGAGTACAATGCAACTAGGCCAAAATTTGACATGATGGATTATTGTTATTTTCCATAAGTTCCAACGCCTGCTTTAGATGTCACGAAAACATGAGTGGTAAAGTGCTTACTTTCATTTTTTTTTTACTTTATTAAGTGCAAAATCTGTTGCGTGGAAGATATACCTACAGAGAACAAGAATACTGTTATATCTTTGAGGAATGAATAAACCAAAATTGTCGCGTCTGTCCCTTTAAGAGAGTGACGCGTGATGTGGAGGCCAACCGGGAAGTGAGGAATTTTGCTCTCTCATTCTTACTTAGTGGAAAGTTGGTGTATGTAATATTAAGTACTCAATACTTAATATTTATGGAAAGTCAATTCAAAAAGCTGTACATCTCGTTGAAGAACATTTTCTATTTCTTTACAATACATTTTAAATAATTTTACTCATTCTAAATTAATTTTCATATAATCTGTCAAAGAGAATAATACTTATAGCATACTATATAATAAATATATAATAAAGAATAGCATACAACAATAAAAAAAGAAATCTGAGAAGTTGACAGTTACAGAATATTCTGGACACACCAAAACACTTTTAGTCCAATGCGAGATTAACCTTTCTGAAGTTAGCTAATTAAAGATCAACATATATTAAAGAAAAATAACATTGCCAACTATGGCCTGTAATAGCAGTACAGACGAATGAATGTAGATTTGTTTCTTGAATCATGTATATTGGTCCTCTTGTTCTTTGAAGTCTTGAAATTGCTAAAATTATCATTGATAGCATTACAATAATAAATATATGTTTAATATCTCAATTATTCCTACTCTCTTCAGTGTCATGAATCACCACAGTAGTTCTGAATGCATGTAATGTTTTAGCATTCTAAACTGAAATATCTTGACATTAGTTTTAGCAGAATTGTCCTGTGTAATGCTGACAATATAAATGCCACAGCAGTAGAAAGGTATGTACCCTTATTCATTCCTGAGCTATAGATCTCTCTTCAGCGGACACGCACTCCTTGTCCAATCTTTCAAGAAGTGGAAGACGTGTGAGCACACAGAGTCTGTAATCCTCTGTGTCTGACAGAGGGTTCTCTGCCAAGACCAAGGCACGCAATGTCTGGGCAATGGCCATCAGACTTTGCAATGCCTGTGGGGAAAATACTAAGTTGCCCCTGTTGGAGAGAGAGAGATAGAGAGATTAGTAGAAATTATAAACCATTTGGACAACTCACTATTCATATTAAGGAGACTGACTTCAGCTGTTTCATTACCAATATTTCTCTGACATAAATCTTTTAGACTACATGTTTAATCATCTGGTTGTGTACCTCACATTGAGATACTGGAGAGATTTCATACTCTGGCTGATTCCATCAAGTGTCTCTAGCTGGTTGTCTCTGAGGTGAAGGGTCGTTAGTCGCTCCAATTTCTCCAGACCTTCTAATTTTTTTATTTTGTTCTGGGCCTAGATAGTTAGGATAAAAGTTTAAATTGTGCTACCACAGTAATATAACTCATTTATATCTACTAAACAGAAGAAGTGACCATCTTACAAGGTAAAGATGACGCAAGTTTGGAAGGTAAATTCCATCTGTAGTTTCTAAACGGTTTCCTCTGAGCTCCAGAGTCACCAAATTGGTCAGCCTGTGATATTCAAGGCCAGCCATGTTTTGAATTCCATTACCTGAAAATAAGGATAACAAATATTTGCTGAAAGAACAGACATAACTATCAGTATCTTATGAGTATTGCCTTAGTGTTGTTATTGCAGTATAATTCAAAGTGTTCAATGAAAAATGCTCAATCAATTCAACTTCTAAACAAAAGCAGATTTTCTGAACCATCCAGGGGTGTGTAACTAACCAATGAGATTAAGGCTTTCCAGGGCTGCCCCCCCTAGACCCTCTACATCACAGAGACGATTGACTGCCAGACTGAGCCACTGCAGGTATGTGAGCTGACTTATCGGTTGGCCTCTGAACCCTTGAACATGATTGTCATCTCCTTTCAGCCAAACTAGCTGTGTTAAGGCGGCCAGTGGAGAAAGGTCTGATAGGTAGTTGGAGGAGATGTCCAAGAAGCGCAGATGGACGAAAGAGCTTAGTAAGCCAATGTCTGTCAGATGTCTGGTTAAGAGAGTGATGAATAAAACATTTCAATAGAATGCAGGCATGTTCTTCAAAAAAAAAAGAAAGAAAAAAGAAGAAGAAATAAAATAAGGAACTACAAATGAAATGCCAAGTCCCTGCTTTAGATACATTTACATTTAAAACTTCAAGAACGGTTACCTGTTTTTTATGTCAAGTTTGACAAAGGCGTGGGCAAGTCCATTTCCCGTGCGGCGCAATAATGACAGTCCCTGGACCATCATGTCCTGTGTCAGTGAGCAAGGCTCAATCTGACGAACAGATAAGAACAACTTAATTCTTTTCCAATTACCAGGAGCTAGTAAAATGTTATCAGTATTTAAAATAAGTCGTTTGTAAACATTGATTAATCCACTGATCTGGCGATACCGTTTGTTTGATATTTAGTCCTATTTTCTGAACTGTTGGCAAATTATTTAGCTATTAGTTTGGGCCATCATAATCCATTAGCTGTCATTAGCTAATATACCTGTTCAGATGTTGTATCCTCTTCTTGACCATCCTGCCCTTCGTCCTTAGATTCTCCGTGCAACACCTCATCATATTCATCAAGTACTGACATTGTTTAGTTGGAATACTTTATTAAATGTAGCAAAAAGTTAAAAAACGATGGCCAAATTCAACAAGTTGTTACATAACGCTAAATAGTTAATTAGTTCACAATTTGCTAGCTGCACATAGATTTAAACAATTCATCGAAATAAAGTAGTATTGTGTGGGGAAAAATATGATTTAAAAAAGCGCTTGAAAAGTATAGCCTATACAAGTATATTTTGTAAGCTGTCAGACTAATGCTAGCGTTTCCTCTTACCGTCCACAATGTTTACAGTAGTTACTGTGGTAACAAATTCTCCCTCGAAAAAGATCCAAAAACTCTCTAACTAGCGACTAAGTGCTTCGGCAGCCTCCACACGTACTGTGGTGAACGAAGATGTTACTATCAGCCGTAAGACTGATGAAGGAATTTAAATAAAAATAGTACTTAGAAACTATATATATATATTATTAGGTTTTATAATTAATCTCGATTAATCACACATTTATCCGACTCAAATTAACCCGTCTAACAAGGTTTTCAATAGAAATTGTTTGCACAACTGATACTCGTTGCATTACTCGTAAGACATATGAGCTTAAACAACAATTTTATTTTACCTTTTTCAAAATTCTCAGAATAGTAAATAATACATTATATCTGTTAATGTAATGTAAAAGATTTCAACTTGTAATTAATTAATCTAGATTGAAAACCACCGAAACCTCATCACTGAAAAATAAATAATAAAACAATCTTTAGGAAACATAACAAAGTGCTATTTCTAACATTATATTGGTAATCAAGTAAAAAGGTTCTAACATTTTCATTAAGATAAAAGTTGAAAATAAAATGTCAAGTCCAACTGTTGATACAAAAATCAGGAAGCTGATTACTATCATCTTTCACACTAACATAACACAAGAATAATGCAAAAAGTGCAAATTTCTACCATGATAAAAGGTAAAAAGGTACCAAAACATGAAAAATACTATTTAACATCATGAAAGTTTTAGTATTTTAATCACATCAAACCTAAAAACTACACTTTGTTGCACAATGTGCACACAGCCACGCGCTTATCCACGCGTCCATCTGGACGTTTATTAAAGATAATAATTTCCCTCCATCAGCGAGAGCGGCTTCCTCGTGCTTCACGTCACTTTCAGGTCGTGTGGGTTCCACTCGTCCGTCAGTGTAACCGGTGTGCCAGAAAATGTGTAACTGAGAAAGGTTGCGTCACCATTAACAATGTGATTAATTGCCTTATTATTTTTGTTGTAAAAAAAAATCTTGTTTATTTTGAAATGAAGAGTGGCCTCAATGTGAACATTGTGCAGTGTTTATTATTGTGCATCCATTCCAGCAATTCTGCTATGCAAATTAAAGGTGGAAAACAAAAACTGTAGCCAAATATAAAACTATATGCAGTGTCTTTATTTTTCATTACTAAATCTTGACCACAGTTCTATTGTGTGCAGAAATAAAAAATATTTTTTCTTACCAAGAGCTTTTAAAGAGCTTACCAAAAGGGGTAAACCTAAAAAACAGTACAATGTTCAAGTATGAGGATCCTTAAATATATAAATAATTTGTTAATTCTATGAAACATTGTACCCAATCTTTAATATAACAAACCCTGAAAATACTGATAAAGAAACATCTCCACTGAACCAATTTCCATAGTTTTATAGTTTTAAAGTACTCTCAACATAATTCTAAGTTATAGATACTGTTAAAGAAAGATATTTCTACAAAGTTGTAGAAGGGCGATGTGTCCGTTATTTTCATTCAGTGAGTTAAAGAGCAGATACATAAAAGGAGTTGCTGTATTCTGCTTTTGTCGTTGTAAAATTATGACTGGTCTTGGTGAGCATAATCCCACTCTGAACTTCTCCTCCCTAACCACTACACTCCGTTTGTACTACTATTGTACTACTGTGCTATTTTCAGTTATTTACACGATCACAATATTTTTGGAAAAACGATAAAAGTGGTGGAGTGTCTCTGGAGTGTCTGTGAGCAAACAAAGCATTTAAGTGGATGGGACACAATGAAGGACAGTTAGATATAGACAGTGTTGGTCTTTTTGATCTTGGCTACTTAGTAGTACTTGTCTGAAGAAAAACATATATTCCAAGCACCTTCCATGTCTTTAGAGTCGTTTTTGATATCTAGTTGAGTCTCTGCTCAAGGTTCCTCTTGTAGTTCTCCATGCAGTCTTGGATACGCTGAGTGAAGTAATTTGGGTCAGAAATGGCTCCGAGTAGGTCATTTTGTATCAGGCATAGATCATAAAGTTCTGATGTGGAAGCTGTGCGGGTCAGCGAGTCATTTGGATCCAAAAATACCTACAGAAACACAGTGGATCACAGTTGATTCACTGACAACTTAAATGGAGCAAGTATTGAGGAAATATTGTTTACACACCTTAGGATGAACAATCGTGTCTTTGTCATTTTGGCGGATGTTGTCATCAATAAAAATGTGTTGGGCTGAAGAGTCAAAAGGGTCAACCCATAGTGGCTTTCCTCCCAGAATAGAGTAAGTGTTTCTTGCCCACCTATTGTGAAGTAAATAGTGACCAGAAAGATGGAAATAATTATTGTATACACACATATGATTTAACTGGTTGGCCATCCTGGTTGACTAGCGTGGCCCAGGTTTTCACCAGGGTTCACAGTTTCTCTCAGTGTTTGTGTTTTTATTGTTATTACCAGAAGACCTAAAACTAACCAGGACGGAGGGATGCCTCTAATTGGATGCTCACCAGTCAAAATGGTCTTGGAAGCCACCCAAACCCTGCAATGAGCTCAAGTATTCGTACACCAACCGTTCCCCATCTCGAGTGGACACCTGCTCCTCTCCACGTGTCAGAACTACACTATTAGCACCGCACCTGATCCGACCTGCCATTTTGTTCACCCTCAACTAGAAACAGAGAAAGCACATTTATAGATCACATTCAAATGCAGAGTTAAGCTCAGTTTCTTTTTATGCCTACCTTCAGTGCTGGTAGATCAGGGAAGAGTGGATGGGACCCTTGTTCAAGGGCTCGCCGAACAACCGTCAGGACACGGGGCAGGTCTGTGCCAAATGTGCGAAACAAGACGGAGAACTCCACCTCTTGTGAGGCCAGGTCCTGCAACATTTGGAAGAAGGAAGGTACAATCCAGTGGTACTGTTTGCCATCTTCTCCTCTCACAGAAAACTCCTTGTCTGCTGGTAGGTGAGAGGGCCACTGGAGCAGTTGAAGGTGCTCATCAAGGGTTTTTCGGAAGCGCTTGCCTGGCCCAACTGTGGTGAAGCCTGCTACTCTACCAAACCGAGAGTAATAAGTCACAGCACCCTCACAGGGTGGAAAGAGAGATGGAGTCTCACACATCCACTCCCATTTTCCTGTGTAGGACAAGAGTGACACTGTGATGCCTATGCAAAAGTAATCCTGTTAAGTGTCAGGCAAAAGGCATAAGAAAAGTTGATTGACCTAATAAACAGCTCCACGGTGTAACATTTAGACAAATCATCTGCTGACCACATCTTACCTTTAGCCATCCGTCCCCATGTCACAGTAGACAAAAAATATTCGAGAGCAGCAACAGTTCCTTGGTTTGTGACAGCATCAGATACAAGGATGGTGTTGTTTAGATCAAAGTGAATTATCACCTTCTTATTTCTAACTGACAGTAACTTTGGAACCGGGGCAGTCTGGTGTTCAGCAATGTCAGAGTTCATGTGGGTTCCACATCTATTGGTTTTGTTACTGCTGGTCTCAGGTGTTTCACAAGAATTCTCTGAGACAGACATAGTCAAAGGTGAAATCGACCACTTTCCCACAATCCTTTGAACCCTAGTTAAGGTAAGAGAACCTGTAGTGGTTAAAGGACAATGTGTATCAGATAAAGCTAAAAGGTAACTCCACTCACCAACAATCAATTGCAGAATGATTATAGGTTATGAATTGAATATGAGATATAAATTGAGGAAAGCTAGGTATGTTGGCTAACAACTATATTTTACTAAACGACACAAGTTTAACGTCAGCAAATTTACATTTCTGTGTTACTAGTCAGCTAGTTAGCTGGCTATTGATTTAGTAGCTAAGAGACACGAAGACGAGAATAAGCCAACCAATCTTAACACCTAACTGGGTTGGCTAGTTAGGTTAATCTCAGAGAAGAGAGAAGAGTAATGAGTAACGTTATTAAAACACCCAACTCACCTAGCTAATTTAGCTATTATAGCTTAGTACAAGTCGGCTAGCGAGGTAGGGGATAAAATACTAAATTACCAGCATGTAAGCTATGGCACTGTGTAACAGAATACTCATATTACTAAAACAATTACGTGTATGCTTACTTATCAGTTTAGGAGTTACAGCTAACACCCGGCATTATCAGCGTTGTTGTGAAATTGGAATTACTTCCTTATTCCTGTCAATGACTAGTAATAAATAAGTCAAACGTACGACGAGCGCCACCTACAGGCGGAGACTTCGACATTTCCTCCACTCTCTTGGTGATAAATTGACACGCTCACCACTAACCAATAAGCCTGTTTCTAGTCCCATAAACGTCTAACTTGAAAAGCTAAACCCACTTATAAAACTTTTGTATCTGTATTATATGTATTATTAGAGTGACTAAATCTCAACCTAGCCACTAGGGTGCACACACCCTATTTTAGTGCCGGTCCCAAGCCCGGATAAATAGGGAGGGTTGCGTCAGGAAGGGCATCCGGTGTAAAAACTGCACCAAATCAAATGATGCGGATCAAAAACAGAAATTCCATACTGGATCGGTCGAGGCCCTGGTTAACAACGACCGCCACTGGTGCTGTTGTCCAACAGGGCATTAGTGGAAATTGGACTACTGTTGGGACAAGGAGGAGGAGGAGAGGGGGGAAGAGGGTTCTGAAGATGAAGGAGAGGAGGCAGAGCAGGAAGGTGGAGGTTAGAGTTGGTACGTTGAATGTGGGCTCTATGACAGGTAAAGGGAGAGAGCTAGCTGATGCGATGGAGAGGAGGAAGATAGATATACTGTGTGTACAGGAGACCAAGTGGAAGGGGAGCAAGGCCAGGAGAATTGGTGGTGGCTTCAAACTCTTCTATCATGGTGTAGACAGGAAGAGAAATGGAGTAGGGGTAATCCTGAAGGATGAGTTTAGTAAGAGTGTAGTGGAGGTAAAGCGAGTAAGTAACAGGGTAATCTGTGTAAAGTTGGAGATTGATGGGGTGATGATGAATGTCATCAGTACTTATGCTCCTCAGGTAGGTTGTGATGTGGAGGAGAAAGAAGAATTCTGGAGAGAGTTAGATGAAGTTGTTTTGCAGGTTCCTAATGAAGAGAGTGGTTATTGGAGCAGATTTAAATGGACATGTTGGTGGAGGGAACAGTGGTGATGAGGAGGTGTTGGGTAGATATGGTGTTAATGAAAGGAATACGGAAGATCAAATGGTGGTAGATTTTGCTAAAAGGATAAAGATGGCTGTAGTTAACACTTACTTTAAGATAAAGGAAGAGCACAGGGTAACATAAGAGTGGTGGAAGATGCACACAGGTCGACTATATCCTCTGTAGGAGACGAAACCTGAGAGAGGTTAGTGATTGTAAGGTGTTACCCGGGGAGAGCGTAGCTAAACAGCATAGGATGGTGATATGTAGGATGATGTTGGAGGTGAGGAAGAGGAAGAGAGTGAGAGCGGAACCTAAGATCAGGTGGTGGAAGTTAAAGGACTGTGGTGTAAAATTCAGGGATGAGGTGAGGCAGGTACTGGGTAATGGTGGTGGTGTTCTGGATACCTGGGATGAGACTTCAAATGCAGTGAGGGATGTGGCTAGGAAGGTACTTGACCTCAGGACAGAGGAAGATAGACAAGGAGTCGTGGTGGTGGAATGAGGAAGTTCAGGAAAGTTTGAGAGGAAAGCGGTTGGCTAAAAAGAATTGGGATTTTCAGCGAGATGAAGAAAGTAGACAGAGGTACAAGGAGATGTGTTGTAAGGCAAAGAGAGCAGTGGCAGAAGCTAAAGAGAAGGCATATAACAAGCTGTATGAGAAGTTGGACACTAAGGAAGGGGTAAAGGATCTGTACAGATTTGCCAGACAGAGAAACTGTGATGGGCAGGATGTGCAGCAGGTTAGGATGATAAAGGATAAAGATGAAAATGTGTTGTCTGGTGAGGAGAGTGTCTTGGGAAGGTGGAAGGAGTATTTTTGAGGAACTGATGAATCAAGAGAATGAAAGGGAAAGAAGGTTAGAAGAGGTAGAGGTTGTGAATCAGGAAGTGCCTCAGGTGAGCAAGGAGGAAGTAAGGACTGCAATTCAGAGAATGAAGTGTGGTAAGGCAGTTGGACCTGATGATATTCCAGTGGAGGCATGGAAATGTTTGGGAGAGACAGCAGTGGAGTTTTTGACTGGGTTATTTAACAGAATCTTGGAAGGTCAGAAGATGCATGAGGAGTGGAGACGAAGCATAATGGTGCCGATTTTCAAAAATAAGGGTGACGTTCAGAACTGTAGTAATTACAGGGGAATAAAGTTGATCAGTCACAGCCTGAAAATCTGGGGAAAAAGTAGTGGAAGCTAGGCTTAGAGGAGAGGTAGAGATCTGTGAGCAGCAGTATGGTTTCATGCCAGCTAAGTGCACCACAGATGCTATGTTTGCTTTGAGAGTGTTAATGGAGAGGTATAGGGAAGGATAGAAGGAGTTACATTGTGTGTTTGTTGACTTAGAGAAAGCTTATGATAGAGTACCGAGACAGGAGCTGTGGTATTGTATGAGGAAGTCAGGAGTAGCAGAAAAGTATGTGAGGGTGGTGCAGGATATGTATGAGAACAGTGTGACAGCAGTGAGATGTGCGGTAGGAATGACAGATTTATAAAGTTGGGGTAGGACTACATCAGGGATCAGCCCTGAGTCCCTTCCTGTTTGCAATTGTCATGGATAGACTGACGGACGAGGTTAGGCAGGAGTCCCCTTGGACTATGACGTTTACTGATGACATTGTGATCTGTAGTGAGAGTAGGGAGCAGGTGGAGGTGACCTTGGAAAGATGGAGATATGCTTTGGAGAGCAGGGGAATGAAAGTGAGCAGGAGTAAAACAGAGTACAACAGAGTACATGTGTGTGAATGAGAGGGCAGACGGTGGACAGGTCCAGTTACAAGGAGTTGATTTGGTGAAGGTTGATGAGTTTACCTACTTAGGGTCGAGGGTACAGAGTAATGGAGGAAGTGAAAGAGAGGTAAAGAAGAGAGTGTAGGCAGGGTGGTGTGGATGGAATAAAGTGTCTGGGGTGATCTGTGATAGAAGGGTGTCGGCTAGAATGAAAGGAAAGATCTATAGGACAGTAGTGAGACCTGCTATGTTGTATGGACTGGAGACAGTGGCACTGACAAAGAGACAGGTGAGGGAGATGGAGGTGTCTGAGATGAAGATGTTGAAATTCTCATTTTAAGTGACGAGGAAGGATAGGATCAGAAATGAGTTTATTAGAGGATCAGCACATGTAGCATGTTTTGGAGATAAAGTTAGAGAAGCGAGATTGAGATGGTTTGGACATGTACAGAGGAGGGAGGAGAGGTATATTGGTAGGAGGGTCTTCCAGGCAAGAGGAGGAGAGGTAGACCTAAGAGGGGTTTATGGATGCAGTGGTGGAGGATATGAGAGTGGCTGGTGTGTCAGTGGAGGACACTCAGGGCAGGGCCAGATGGAGGAGTTTGATCCGCTGTGGCGACCCCTAAACGGGAATGGCCGAAAGAAGAAGAGTGACTAAATCTCCATGTCTCAGAAAATGGACCTTAAGACAAAAACTTCAGTCTACTATACCCTGTCTATGATATTAGTTTTTGACCTTTTAAACTACCGAAATTAAAATAATGAGCTGAATAAAGAAAGCCGCCATTATCCAACCATTTAAGGCTATTATTAACTTGACTGATATTCTCTGCTTCTACCAAAATATCAGATAATTTGACAATAATGATTAGAAGGATTCATGGCCATTATTTTTCATTTTCCACTGATTATGGATTGACAAATTTCTTTCTTTGGAATAAGTTATACAGCAAGATGTAAATGGTTAAAAAGGAAAAAAAGGTGAGTAAGAGGATAAGTTAAGCCAACTGCTGCACTAAATCACGTTCGCATTACATTCAAGATTATTTATGCTTGAATAAAAGATTATTTGTGCTTAATATAAGCCTTTGATTTCTCAAACAAATCCACACTAAGTTATGCAAAAACTATTTCATGACTTCCTAATAAAAACATAACTAGGGAAAATGCATCCAACTAACAAACCCCTTTAATTTACTGAAAAAGTTTTATTTAAATTAACCATTTATATCTTTATTAACAGCAGCATTCTTATCACCAAACTCCCAGTCCCTGCTTAATATACAGCCTAATACAAAAAAGGTGAGGACATGATACAATCCACTTCAAATAAAAAAGGGATAATATATGAGAATATGTAGAGGTCTGGGCAATGATACACAACACGCTACAGGTCGTCAACATGCATGTCTCTCTATCGTTCAAGAGGTTGCGTTTAATGTAGACTTTCCACAGGACACAGCGTAAAAAAGTAAAATTCAATGGAAGTACAAGACCAAAAAACAAAATAAACAACAAAAAAAAAACTATTACTCCTCACAGACACGCACACAAAAAGCTGTCCATATTCATTGACAGGCTTTACAGAATTTTCAAATCATTTTAAGCACCGCTTAGCAAATGAACAAGTCAACACTCCAAAGAGATACAAGAAAACCACTCCAGCCAGCCCACCTTATGTGTAAATAGTATATTATTTGTCCTCTGTGTTAACCATTAATTTGTGAATGCCAAAACTGTAGGATGTCGAGAATGGTTCCATTTTCTCAAAACGATGTGCAGATCAGTGATAAGCTGCTTAACACCCAAGGGGATAAACACAAGTGCCAAAACAACAATTGGCAATGCACCTTTGCCAGTGGCTGTGTGATCAAATATTTGCACCCCTAGCTGTGAATCTCTCTGTTCAAGTCTCCTTCTGAGATAACCCCTAGGTAATCCCTTCGGTATGCATTTTCATGTGTACAAACCGCCTGCTGTCCTGTGTAGCTCTACACACTCTTAGTGTTGCGAGATATACACATGGTTTTATTTTTTTTGCCCCCCTCCCCTTTTCTGATTTTGTCGTTTAAAAATGTTGCACAAGTGCAACTTGAGCACCTTGGGCTGGGCTTGATCGACTGACGAGCTCTGAAGTCTCATTGAAGCGAGTGGCCTCTCTCTGAGGCAAGGGCCACTGTTGCTCACTGCCACAGCTGCAGGTCAGGGTTAGTCCACTTCCTCCATGCTGGTGTAAGATGGGCCAGAACATTCTGCAGAGCAGGCAAATAGATCAGATGCCACCTCCGTACCCAACTGAGGGGGTCCTTCAGGGTCCAAGTCTGTCCCAAATAGTGCCTGGCTAGTAGCCTGTAAAATAAATCAAAAGGTTGCAAGTCTCGCAAACGCAATATAAAAAAATAAATAAATAAAATTACAATCTGATCAGTGAACAAAAGGTAAAAAACAAAATCACATGTAATTGCAAGCAGGAAAAGTTATGATGTGAAAAATGTAATTTATTCAGGCAATATAAGACTGATTTTTTAAAAATTTACAATAAAGAAATTACTGTACAGCAGAACAAAAAACATCTTTGAAGAATTTGTACTGTGACAGGATTATTGCTGTGACAAATGTGCAATATCTTAAATAGGATTATTTGACCTATACACAAAAATTTAAAAAGCAGTGTTCTAAAACATGCAAAAGATTTTTCATAGAGTTCACGCCATGTATGACTGATGTAGTAATTACATCATGGAGGATGTAACCTGAAGGAATGGGAACTATGCTTAAACAAAAGCAAACAAACAAAAACCCCCCAAAATTTGGACAAATCACACTCCACTCTTGTTATATTTTTCCAAACATGAATACTTTGATGAGTAGGAATGTGGAAACGTTTGCATTTCCAGATGTCAACAGCTGTATTCTTGCTTCATAGTGTGTAAATATGCAGTAGCATAAAATAACAACGATGGAACAAAAGGTGTAGTGGTTTTGACATCTACTGAAGCCTTAATGGAAGTTAAATGGATATACTGCAATTGGGATGGATCATATGGACTATTACAGAAAATAGCAAGATCCCTGAGTGTGTTAATCCAGTTTTACATGATCTTAGTCTACAACAGGACTGCACATATGCATGGGACTTAGACAATACACACTCTATGCAATCTATTAGAAATGTTTCCAAATGATGGAAGGCGCATTTTAGTCTGACCAGGTAAACTACACAATAAGCAAATGTACACCTCTTAAGGACATTCTGTAGTTAGGGCAATACAGAACTAGCTCGGGCAGCTAGTGAGTTTTGAAGGTACAGGGATGAGGCTACCACCTTGGAAATACAGAGCTAGGGTAGAAAAAGCATTACTGCTTAGGATAATGATATCTCAGACTTGACAGGCTTACTTCCTCTTAAGAGGTCAGAGACCACTGCATGACAACTAGCACAAGCTACAACGAGGACCGATATAGCCATTGATGTTGGAAAGTCTGCCTGTTTGATATCTCAACCACTGCATAAAAAAAATATTCATTGAGCAAGAATAATCATATATATATGTCTATATAAAGGGCCATAATATACTATAATTTTGCAAATGGGCATGAATGGTAGGAGCTGAATGTAATCTTAATCTTTTTTAAGATAAACTTTGGCTTTGACTACTGAACCATTAATCTCAGACAGGTTCAGTAGTCAAAGCCAAAGTTTATCTTAAAAAAAAAAAAAAAAAAAAAAAAAAAGATTACATAGAGGACTATTGCAGCTAAGGATTACTACTAGAGATAATTACTCCACATATTAACAAGCTGCAAGCTGGAGTCTATGTACCAGTGTGAGTTGCTCTGTATGTGAAACATTGTGAAAAAATGTATGGGTCATGCTGAAAGAGTAATTCATTCTATGGCAACAATACAGTACATGATGTTTAAAATCAAATAAATAAATAAACAAACACTTCAGACAACACAGTGCGCTTAGCTTCTCATCCCAGAGTTAAGTAACAAGTTTCAAGGCATCACAGTGGCAACCACCATCAAACTGATCCAGCTGTAGCCCCTCTTGGATTCTAAGTGTAAAGTGCAATCATCGCAAACTTCATTCTTTCGTTTGTGTGCGTGTTGGTTGTGGGCTGTGCTCTTATTTTGACATCAGATGTACGGAGGACATGTAAATGTGGGTTGGGGGTCCCCACGTTCAGCCTAAATCCAGCGAGATCTGGACAGCAGAGGGTAGATGAGGTTAAGTAGCAAGGCAAAAACTGCAGCCAGAGTGCCTAGGATGAAATATCTGACGCGGTCGTCGTCTGAATAGTCCGAGACACGGTGTCGTCGGTGCCCTGCCACCAACCCTCCGCGACCTTCCTCCTCTTCGTCTGAAGTCACCCTGGCTCTTCGTCGCAGAGCAGACCAGAACAGGCCCCGGGAAGGAGCCTCATGCTGCCAATCCTCTTCCTCCTCCAGTTCCTGCCATATCAGAGACGCCTGCGATTGGTGGAAACCTGTGTCAGCTTCTAGGATAGGGCCGGGCCTCAAAAGCACCCAATGACAGCCAAAGCAATGCTCATTTTGGCTCCCAAAATAAAAGCTAAATAAT
This sequence comes from Brachyhypopomus gauderio, assembly GCF_052324685.1. Lineage (NCBI taxonomy): Eukaryota > Metazoa > Chordata > Actinopteri > Gymnotiformes > Hypopomidae > Brachyhypopomus > Brachyhypopomus gauderio. Next base: position 652,540 of record NC_135231.1, on the reverse strand, counting down.
ACTCATCACCTGAACTGAAAAAAAAAAAACATTTTCAACCAGCTGACTTAACCAGCAGACTTAAGGTACACAATGAATTAATCATCTCCTTTCCATCCGAAATGTTTTACAAACAATACTGAATTCAAAAGCATTGTACAATGAAATTGAAAAAGGCCATTTTAAGAAACACATTTTTTTTCCTGAAATTTGACATTTCAATTGACCTAATTAAATTTTTAGCAAATTGTTTATATGGCGAGTGTAGCGGACTTGTTAAAAGCAAGACCAGGTGCATTTTGACATATCTACACTACATGGCAAAAGTCCAAGTGGTTTTATACATAGTATCTCATTAGTATCTCTAAAATAACCGGTGAATCGTGACTGCTCAATTGTGGAGAATTGTATCCAGTGTTCCCCCAGAGCAGTAATGACACCAGCTGGGAAGTAGTTGTCCATGGTGGTTAATTTTTGTTTCTTTTTAGAAAAACCCTCCCTCACAGTCAGCCTTAAACTAATGATTCCATCTTTGAATGTACAGGTACCACGTAGAACTGGGCACAAAGTTTTGAACGCAGGCAGCTGCTGAATGGATCACAAATACCCAACTGTGTAGATGAACATAAAACCCTGTAGATATCCCACTGCCCAGCTGAACTTTATTAAAACCATTCCATTACTATGAACCTATGATGGCTATAGACCATAACTTCAGCACAGCACCATTTTAAGCCTGGTAGTTTATGTTCACTTTATGACAGTCACCAACTCAAACATGACATTCCAATACAATCATCTTGTATTGGCAAAATTCCAGCAAAATTACTTAATAGTAATTTTTTTTTACCTCTTATTAAATTTCTGATTTTAATGAGGATGCAAATTCCTACAGAGTACTACATGAACTTTCGGTACCCACCTAAATTTGCAACAACTAACATTACATTGGTCTGCAGACAGTATAATGGCCTAGAATATAAGGCCATCAAATTCAACTCTTTAAACAATTTTACTGGATAAAAACCCCAGAATTTAATTTCATTATGTCCATTACACAAAACAGCATGTTTTGTTTAAACAACAAACATTGGTTACTGTCCAAATATCCAACATATAAGATGGAACTGGAAAGGAACCTTTTAAAAACAACTTTTTTCTGCATTTTCCATTTTTTAATGCATGGACATTTTCAATGTGTAGTTCTATATAAAAAACAACCTCTTACAGACTTCTGTGGTGCAGAGAAACAAGAAAATAGCTTTTAGAAATAATTGCAAATAATAGAGCAACTGCTAGTATTCACACGTTTTGATGAGACTTGATGAACAGAAGCCATGTGGTTGTTTCATTCTAACCATTCTAATCTTTTCAAGTTGTCCTTGGCTCTGGTTTGATGTGTATTGTTGCTCCTTTTCACAGCTCAGCTACACTAATGACAATACTTCATGTTTGATACCTTTGATTTGCATCTCAGAATTGGAACAAATGTTTAATTTTCACGAAGATGTCTCTTGATATCACTGAAATCAGTTCTTGACCAGATCTATAAATAATAGTTTGATCGGTCTGAAAATATAATCACATAAAATAAAAAAATACCCATGACAATTTCTCATCACAGTTGTGAATAAAATACAAGTGATCCAGTAAGCATGCAACTCACCCACCGGCCCACATCCATACAGCCACCCGTACCCACACACACCCCCACCTACACCCCCACCCATCTGCAAACACCACCCATACTTCAATATCCAAACACCATTTTTAAATGAACAGATTTCACCCACAAGGTAATAGAGAAGCGAGAAATGCACAATGAGTGTAACTTTATTAATTCAATAGTCAATATTTTCTGCTGGGCACATTTTCCACATTTCACACTGTGAAAAACAACCACTTTTATCAAAAAAAAAAGAAAAAAGAACTGATGTTCACAGTAGGCCTCTTTGACTGATCTATTGATTCAGTTTACGTTGACTGAATTGGGCTTTAAGAAACCCCGATCTTCTAAGAACATTATCCCCAGGGTAATTATTATTATTATTATTATTATCTAATCTTATAATAAACATTATCCCCAGGGTAATTATTATTATTATTATTATTATTATTATTATTATTATTATCTAATCTTATAATAAACATTATCCCCAGGGCTCATAAACAATGCAGTGGCTCCAGGTAAAGCAACATGTGAGGAAACGAGAGACGAGGGAGGAGGAAGTGAGCTCACCTGGTTGGCCGGGGCTCCGGTTGCACCGGGCGACTCCGCCCCCAGGGGCGTGAGCAGGCGGGGCGGCCGCTCCACCGGAGAGTTCCTTCGGCGGTAGAACAGGACGTAGGCGTAGCGCGTCACCACCTGGCTCTCCTCCACCGTGGTCACGGTGCTGTCATCAAACAGACGCCAACCTGGGGGGGACGGAAGGCTAATGGTGACACAGCGTTTCTGGAAACTAGAGCCGTCGGAGACCCTAAGGCAGTACGGTGCTGCCAGAAAGCCGTTAACCGTCTTACTAGCGCGGCATTCCCAGTGTTTACAGACGGCGTTGACAGATTAAGATTGGGAAACGTCTGGTTTACAGCAGGGGAAGGGTTTCATTACTTACCAACGTCACTGCGCTGGCTGTTCTTGTCGTTAGGGAGACGTGCGTAGGCTGTGTAGTGGCCACCAATCATTCCTCCATAGTGGTTTATCACAGCATACAGGTCGTAAATGGGCGGCTGCTGGACATCTTCCTTCTGACCGATACAGAACTTACTCAGGTCCAGGTTTCTGTGGACGATCAGTATGAAGCACACATGAGTGTGGCTCCATGCCATGGTGCATTTTTCAAATGAACGAGCTTCTGATCTAGCCTAAGTGGGGTTCTGATCTGATCTTGTGATCTAGCCTAAGTGGGGTTCTGATCTTGTGATCTAGCCTAAGTGGGGTTCTGATCTTGTGATCTAGCCTAAGTGGGGTTCTGATCTTGTGATCTAGCCTAAGTGGGGTTCTGATCTTGTGATCTAGCCTAAGTGGGGTTCTGATCTGATGTTGTGATCTAGCCTAAGTGGGGTTCTGATCTGATGTTGTGATCTAGCCTAAGTGGGGTTCTGATCTGATTTTGTGATCTAGCCTAAGTGGGGTTCTGATCTGATGTTGTGATCTAGCCTAAGTGGGGTTCTGATCTGATGTTGTGATCTAGCCTAAGTGGGGTTCTGATCTGATGTTGTGATCTAGCCTAAGTGGGGTTCTGATCTGATGTTGTGATCTAGCCTAAGTAGGGTTCTGATCTGATGTTGTGATCTAGCCTGTGTGGGGTTCTGATCTGATGTGATCTAGCCTGTGTGGGGTTCTGATCTGATGTGATCTAGCCTGTGTGGGGTTCTGATCTGATGTGATCTAGCCTGTGTGGGGTTCTGATCTGATGTGATCTAGCCTGTGTGGGGTTCTGATGTTGTGATCTAGCCTGTGTGGGGTTCTGATGTTGTGATCTAGCCTGTGTGGGGTTCTGATGTTGTGATCTAGCCTGTGTGGGGTTCTGATCTTGTGATCTAGCCTGTGTGGGGTTCTGATCTTGTGATCTAGCCTGTGTGGGGTTCTGATCTTGTGATCTAGCCTGTGTGGTCCAGGGTTTGCTGGTACCTCACGGGGAAGTCCACCATGTCGTTGATCTTGTCCCTCCAGATGAAGCTCCGGAAGGAGAAGCGTTTGAGCTGGATGATGAGCACGTTGGGCAGACGCCACAGTAGCAGCTGTTTCGACGCCTCCCTGTGCTGCTGACATTTTGGACAATACCTGAGCCACGAAAATAAACAAAATTATTGTTTTTCTTCAGATTTCTTTTTCATTTACACTCCAATCCAATGACTCCAATGACAAAAAGGCTTTGAGAACTTAAATTAAATCGACAACACACATCCAAACAGTTTACAGTCTTCTACGTAGTGTACTTATTAGCTCCATTATGCTAAAGCAAAATCTCACGACTACCAATGTACACTCTGGGTGAGCTTCCTTTAAAGAACAGTTCAGCTTTTGGGCCACTGTAAGTGTCTGTGGGCGTACCATGCCTCCTCTGGGGCAAGCACCTCGGGCCTGGTGAAGAGGTTGAGGCACTGCTCCAGAGTGAAGTGGCCCGCTCGGGCGGTCTCACTGGCGGAGCCCGGATCCTCGTCAAACTCCAGTTCTTTGGAGCGCACCAGCACGTACTCCTTCAGCCGCTCGTTATTCTTCCACACCAGCTCCAAGGTGCAGTCTTCTGTCACCTCCAGCATACTCTCACCTACAGGGGGAGTCGGTGAGCAAGGCCAAGGGGGTGAGTGAAAAGAAGGAACCAGTTAGAGAGAGACAGGTGAGCAATAGAGGCAAAACACCAACCTTTGTCGTCAAGTTTTTGTTCCTTGTTGTTGGCATCCAGTAGGGATATATAGAACTGAGACGCACTGCCATAGTTACACTCAGACGGATGCTGGTAACCCGTCACGGCGGCTGCAGAAAACACAAGTGCAAAAGAAATATTAACTCCACATATTTGTCAATACTTTGTAACACAAACCTTTTCTATTAACCTATCAAAGATGAAGTATAAATGTTGATGAAATAAAATAAACAAGGGGGAGTTTTTAATGGACGCCTCAATTGCAAAGGTACCTTCTGGTTTCACAGCCTTCTCGCAAGAAGTTTCCTTTTCTCCAAACTGGTCCTGGGAACTGGGCGGCAGCTCTGAGAAACCGGAGTCCGTGGTGCGAGTGGAGAGCGTATCCACGTCGCCCACAGAGCGAGCAGACGCCTGTCCCGTCTCCGCCTCAGGGCCCGAGATGCAGTTGGCCTGCTCCCGTGCATCCCCTAATCCACCCGCAGACGGAGCTTCCTCCACCGGCCCCGGGCCATCAGGAACGGCCCCCGTCACTGCAGGCTGGTCCTCGCGGGACAGGCTGGCCTCTGGAGATGTCCGACCAGACTGGAAGGGGGGCCGGAAAACATTCACAGAGTACCTGGACGCAAAGGCGAGCGGGACGAGGGAGAGAGCGGTCACGGTCACTGCTGTTCCGGAGGATTCTTGAACGCAAGGTCCAAGTGCGTGGCGGTTCCTACCTGGCGTACCCTTCCAGGAGCTGTGTGAGGCGAGCGTAGGTCAGCCTCGACTCAGGCACACTGATCAAAAACGGCAGCCCCACGTTCTCAAAGTTAGGTCGACACAGGGCCTTGTGGTTGGGCCAATGGTTCTTCTGGCAAGTCCTTAAGCACAAGGGGGGGGCGGGGGATGGGTTGCTTTTCATGACCAAATCAGATGGTTTTTTTAAATGTGAACTCATGCTTAAGAAGTTGTTGCAGGTGAACCCCCCCCAAACTCCCTATTAAGTGAAAATGCACGACTCACTGGTTGCAGTAGCCCACGCGGTAGCAGCGCATGCAACGCTTCAGCTTGTCCTCGTCGGACTGAGGCGGCTTCTGACACGCCGCACACTTGGCCATGGGGATACTGGGAACCTGAAGCCTCTGAAGGCACAACACGAGCACATGTGTTTATGACGTGAAAACAACACACAGGTCAGAACAGTCGAACGGCGCAAAGTGGCAGATCTGGTGTGATGGAGCGTCAGACCTGATGCACCCTGAGCAGGAGCACTTTCTCCTTAGTCAGCTCTTTGGACACCATCTCAAAACAGAAGAGCATGTCGGAGGACGAGACCGCGTCAAGGGAGTGAGACGGCAAGAAGATCCGATGGAAGCGACTCTTCACCACCTAGAGAGGAAATGGACACATTTTACACACGACGTTGTTACAAGGGCCACGTGTTAAGCAGGACCAGAGGGGGAAAAAAGATTTGAAAAACTGCCGGTAATTATACAGTAAAGCAGCTGCTCGTGTGCATTATGTAGAGTGTGTCGAAGGGTAAATGGCGTTGTGGGGAAAGTGTTAAAGAAGCTTGATACCTCTGCCAGCCTCAGGTTCTCCGGTTTGACCCTCATACTCCGGGAAATGGACTCCAGTACCTCATTTGTGCTCGAGTTCTCCTTGCTTACACTCACCAAAAACTGCATTTCCAATTTTAAATAGAAATAAATAAAAATTATATATATCATATTTTTTGTCCTTTTAATTTATATATATATATATATATATATATATATATATATATATATATATATATATATATATATATATATATATATATATATATAAATAAAATGGACAAAAATATGAGAGAGATATTCTATGCTTTATGCATGTATGAAAGCATTTGATTAATTTCACCTTTACTGGCTTCTTGTGGGGCTCCTTAGCAAAATAAAAGACAGTCAGCACCTTCTGTTTCTGAGGTAGGGGTACAGGTAGGTACAGGAAAGGATCAAAGGTAATAGAAACCTAGAGAGGGAAGGGAGGCAACTGATCAGACATCAGATAAAGCAAAAATATATATACAAGTTGTACATGTATACTCGCACGCACAGTCTTTAAAAAAACACATCTTAAAGAATCCAAACTTGCTTGGCTTACCTTAGAGCACACTGGACAAACCAGCTTTGACTTGTACTGGCCTTGGAACAGATCAACTATAAACGAGTCATTCCTCATCTTGTGTCTCTGCCACGCTTCTTCGGCTACAACCTGTCAAATCAGAAAAGCAAACACAGTTCTCGCCATTGTTAATGAAATATTTGCAGACAAGCATCTGAATTAATTGTATATATAAACTATATATGGACAGCAAATATGGCTGGGTGAGACGTGCAAAAGCAGCGTGAGCCAGCAGATATTACATCAGACACGTCCTTGACCACAAACGCAGGTCAGAAGGAGTGTTCTGAAACAGCTGGCCAAACTGATTTAGAGAGGAGGCCCCAGGCCCTGGGGGACCTCCGTGTTACTCCGTCAGCACCCAACAAGGACGGCACTGCGCTGGACGAAGCTGTCCCGACTCCCACCTCGTCCTGCCGTCCATCCGAGTCCACCGTTTCGGTGTAGGGTTTATTCTGGATGCGGTTCAGGTCCTCGTGTAGCCCGTCCAACAGGAAGGCCATGAATTCCTGGGCATCGTGCTGAGCGTAGCCCGTAAACTGGCTGGCCTTGCTGGCTACGATCGCCTACCGGGAGACACAAAACACATCAGGCTGCTTACCTGCTAAATTTAGGGCTGATGACAGGGAACGTGAGCAATGGGAAGGTGAACCAGTGAGGTGCCAGCAGGGGGGGCAGTAGGTTGAGGGAGACCGCTACCTTTAATTTAGAGGGCTGGAACGCATGGTGGGTGCCTTTCCATAATGCCCGGAGCAGAACGGCAAACCCTATGGCCAGTCTTCCACCAGTGCCCAGTGGGTTATTACAGTTGATCTCTGCCTCAAATGCCCGATCTGGATGAGGGAAATGCCAATGGTAACATACAAATGCACACAAATCAGGTAGCAATCATTTCAGCAGCAGGAACATAAATGATCATTGGCTGAACAAGCAGGGGTTTTTTTGTTGCTTTAATGTACAGATATCATTTCAATGGCCATTTTAAAGTAAAATTTACTCTAGGGTGATACGTAATGTGATACGTAAACACAACCCATGGACCATAAATGACAACACAAACACCTCAAATACTGTGTTTGATGTTGCTTACCATGGAAATAGTCCCTCAGCTCCCTGGTGTTGGATAGAGATTGGATCACACTGTTCATGAAGCAGGTGTTGCCCAGGTTGACCAGTCCCGTGAAGCCGGGAAGACACACCTTCTTCTCCTCCTCTTCTTCAACTCTCTCGACACCCGTGGGAAGTGCGTGGGTCATGGGCTGCACCATGCAGGTGGGCTTTGGCTGGGGAGAAGGACACGCTCACTGTGTGAGCCACAGCTTCGGGTGCATTCTGACGCTGACAAAAGGCCTCAGGTGGCTCCAGAGAGCCCGCATGTTCTCCACGCTGCGCTACATCTGGTGTTAATGCTTTATATTTTATATATATATATATATATATATATAAGTGGTGGGCCGTTAACGGCGTTCGTTAATTTGATACTCTTATCGGGCGATATAAAAATTATTGCCGTTAATCTATTCTTAAAGTTGGGTTGGGAACTGGGTCAAAATGGGTAAGCAAACTATGATGACTAGGCCTGTCACGATAACAAAATTTTCAAAACGATATATTGTCCCAGAAATTATCGCGATATACGATAATATCGCAGTGGCTCCGCCCGTGCGCGAGGGCGTCGCGCGCTGTCGATTCGCACACTGACTTTGTGAGGGAAATTTTTGTAGGACCTGGCCACCCTGTGCACCTCTCAAATTTTGTTACTTCGCGCGCGCCGCGCCTCAGCGCAATGAACAAAGTCATGTTTGCAGGATTCATACACGTTTAAAAGGTGGAATTCAAGCACTTGTACGTCACTTTAAAGGTCCATTTCAAAGCCACTTCTTTTTATCAAATTATTTAATGGACGTAATACGAGAGAACTGTTCAGTCAGACAGATATTTGTTGTGAAATGAACAAATTCCAGCACTTTTCAAACCTGAAACACAAAAGCAACATTAAAGTTCGTCAGGTAAATGTTCCTTCCCCTGTTTTTGAGGGTGTTTCTTATGCTACCACATATTGTTTCGAACAACACTGCAAAGAAAAGCAAGTATAAACGCTTCCACCGTTCGCGGAGGTAGGCGACGGTCACTATAATAAACTACCACTAAATAATGTGATAAAAAGCGAATTGTTTCGAATCATTTAGAGTCCTATTAGCCTCGAATACGTTCGCGAACACGTCTCCACGTGTATGTGTGTGTGTGTGTGTGGAGGCACTGTTATTGACGCATGCGCTCTCCGTGTCCTGCACTCATTTCCTAACCTGTAGATGTCGCTCTCTGATCACAGATTTGTCTTCCCTTAAGGGGGGAGGGGTGAGAGAGCAGCACTACGTGCCTTTCTGAAATCTAACGTAGTTGCGGTTTACTCTCGTGTAAACAAATGTGCGCGGAAATCCAATGGCCAATTATCAACATCAGCAAAACTGATCGCGGTAAAAAAAATTATCGTACGATAAGTCGATAATGTAATTATCGCGACAGGCCTAATGATGACTTTCAACTTGATAGTTTAGCTCGGCTGTATTCCTAACCAAATTGCACAGTAGGGGCGAGAACGAGTTTTCAAACCTGTGAATTACAAATCGTACGTGTGTTTACATGGATGCAGCCACGAAGTCGCCAGGTTTGCTTCACGGAAAATTCATTTTTAGGAACGTAAAGTGTTACCGGAGCGGAGCTCCGAGCGGTGGTTTTCTGCATTGTCCTAGTGCTAGATTCGTCGCTATTTAAATATTTCTTTTTAACCGTTAAAACTGCAGAGGACCAAAACCGGCTTTTGAAAAAGTCCCCCCCAAATTACGTCCGGGAGGTTAAATGTACTATATGTTGGCTTACATTTCAAATATCATGTTTAGCTGAATAAACATGTTATCAACCACTTTTAATGTACAGTATGTAGGCTTACAAATTCATGTTTAACTGAATAAACCGTTCAACACGAGTAGCCTACATTTTATTGAGCATGTTTTTTTTTCTTCAAGTATCAAAGTAGAACAGCTTTCTCAAGCAGATGCATTTTGGAAACAGGAGATGAGCCCCTGGTCTAATGCACCCTCTGTATTAAGAAACCCTATCTCAAAAACTGACTTTTAGTCATTACTTGGGTAGCATGCATATGAGCCATTTTAATATAGATTAATTTCAAGATTTCAGTGTGATTAATCCAGATTAAAAAAATATATATATATATAAATATAAATATTATATATATATAAATATAAATATTATATATATATATAATATATATATATATATATATATATATATATATAAAAATATAAAAATTAACGAAACGACAGTGGCTTCTGATTACCGTGGCAACGACTGGCTCTTGTTTGATGGGAACATGCTCGGAGACGGAGCGGGGCACCACCGTGTCCAGACCGGCGTCCTCTGGAGTCCGAGGGGGTTTGGGTTTCTCTTCACCCACCCGCGGCTCCTCCTTGGCGGGCAGGGCATGCTGGCTGCTCCCTGGCTGACTTACATCAAGGGAGGATGGACCGGAGGGCACGGCGACCTTTGCGCCCCCCACTGCACCTTAAACAGAGGAGGATAGAGCTTGTGGTTAGAAAACAAAGCTTAAAGGTCAAAGACATCAAGATTAAGCTGGAGCTCGTCAACAACAGAGGGAATATGTAAAAAAAAATCGCATTCTGATTGCTACAGCAAAAAATTCTGTATTAATTCTAGAGCAGAATAGCCAGGCAGTATTAGCAAAAGTATGTGTCAGTGTTGAGGAGTGCCGCGCTGTGTGGATCAGGGTTTTGGCACAGGGACAAGGACACACATGCACTCGACAGGGTGGAGTTCAGCACAGGTGTTAGATTACTGGATCATTCTCTGTATACACATTCCTGCATGGAGCAGTGCCCTCATTTCCACACAAACACTGACAACCTGCTCCGCCCCCACCAGCCCTGCGCACTCACTCCCTGAACACAACTCAACCGTGTGACTGATGCACACAACAAAAGGTGGTGTTTTTTTTTTTTATGCATGATGACTAATGTAAACGCCCAAACTCACTGTTAGCAATTAAGGGACTAAACAAAAGACTGAGTGCTTTTATAAGACGAGAGACTTCTCGGACCGACTGAACGTATGCATGGGTTGTTTGTGCAGCTCTGCACACATGCAGGTGTGCGGTGGACATTTTGCGGACGCGGAAGCCAGGCAGCAGACCTTGTGGGGCTGGGGCCTCCAGACCCCCCCAGCGCTGGCTGTGCCTCTTCCTCAGGGAGATGTCTATGCGGGACGGGGTGAAGGAGTAACTGGACTGGTCTGGCTGGATAAGGTTCCTGAAACATTGACAATGGGGAAAAAGCCAAATTCAAGACAAATCCACGCTGAACAAGAATGCTGAAGACACCAAAACTGAAGCAGACGCCCTCACCTGAGTTTAACTTGCCATTTGAAGACAGTGTTTGGTCCACAGTCGGGATGAAGGCGCAAAAAATTGGCATCACTGAACACAAAAATAAGCAATATAAAATACAAATGGACCCAACTTAAACGGGGCAAATATCAGCAGATAGAAGCATTAAATATGAAGGCAGTGTGCTATTAAAAACCAGTTACTCATGTGCATGGCTCAGACGTGACACACAATCACACATACCAGAATAAAACACTTCTGGACACAAGCTAGCTCACATTTGTACTGGCGATCTGTACTGATGTCCTGATAGTGACCTACATTGATACAAACGTTACTCTTTATTCCTACTTTCCTCCAAAATGGACAGAACCCAGATCTTCATCTACTGGGACTGATCTCAATACATATCTGTATGCAAACATCTTGCGCGGTGCTCAGTATTCCCTCACCTGGTCTGGAAGATGAGGGTGAAGTCGTGTTCCCTGAAGAGCACCCTGGAAGTCTTTTTGCAGATTTCTTTCAAGTAAACATTAACCACCATCAGGTCCGTCCCTTTCTCATACGAGTCATTCTTCACAAACTGCAGGTTCACCATTGGCTCTGGGCCTAGAAACATACATGCATACATCATTTGTGTGCGAGGCCACTTCTGATATAAACTGGGCTATCCACTTCATTCAGTCCAGCCGCCAATCACTTAAAAACCCATTACTCTGATCTCCAGGACTACAGGTGGGCATTAAAGGTGGGCAAAAGGCTGTAGCAACTTCCTCCAGGCTACAAGACTCCTAATACTCCTCACTAAAATGGTGTCTAAGCACTGGGGGAAGCGTGTGTGGACCCTACAGTGCGGTCCCTCCCCCAGCACTGGGGGAAGCGTGTGTGGACCCTACAGTGCGGTCCCTCCCCCAGCACTGGGGGAAGCGTGTGTGGACCCTACAGTGCGGTCCCTCCCCCAGCACTGGGGGAAGCGTGTGTGGACCCTACAGTGCGGTCCCTCCCCCAGCACTGGGGGAAGCGTGTGTGGACCCTACAGTGCGCTCCCTCCCCCAGCACTGGGGGAAGCGTGTGTGGACCCTACAGTGCGGTCCCTCCCCCAGCACTGGGGGAAGCGTGTGTGGACCCTACAGTGCGCTCCCTCCCCCAGCACTGGGGGAAGCGTGTGTGGACCCTACAGTGCGGTCCCACTGGACCAGGGCCAGCTGCAGCCCTCCCTAGACCCCCTGGTCTCACATGGCAATGTGTGCAGGACGCTGCTCTCCTGCCAGGCTGTGGTTTCACCAAACACAGGCACCTTAAATGACTCATAGCTGTGAAGCATCCGGGCAAGGACGCCACATGCCACATTTAAACCGAAGCATGACAAATGTGAAAAAAGACAAAGCAAAGACTGAAGGCTGCGTAAGGACAACTGTGTAGACTTTACTCCAGGCTGTGCTGAACTGACCTCCATTCTCCTCCTCGCCTCGCTTCTCACACGGTTCCTCTTTACACCGGTCTCTCTTCTCCTCCCCAGCGTGCACGGCCTCCTCCCCTTTGGGGGTGGCTGCTGGAATAAGAACCTCAGACCTTGCGGTTTGGGCCAAGGACTCCGTTTGACTTTGGCTCTGCCCGGCAACATCAGTCCCCTCCTCCACCCTGGACTTCTCATGCTCCTCCCCTGCCGATGCACCAATGCAGGTTTCCTCAGGCCTGTGGAGGATTCTGGGAGCTGGAGTCCTTACTGGGGGAGCCACAGGGTCTCTTGACAGTACTGCTGACTCACAAGCGGGCACCTGGTCCTTCTTTGCTTCGTCCTAAAAGCAAACAGTCCTGACGTTACTCAATTGGCTTATTCTCACCCTTAATTCAGCTAAGGCCACATCTGCGTGGTCTTGAATAAACCAAGGGTTCTCACCTTAGTATTTCTCTCGACAGTTCTCTCAACCACCTTCTCTTGCTGTGGCAGGTTTGACCCATGGCATACTCGACCTTTAACCTGGGGTTCTGTCTTGCTTTCCCGCCCACTAGAAGACGGAGACGTGGAGTCGTGACCGGCGAGCGAGACAGGATTGCCGTTGATGACCGTCTTGGCCACAGGCTCGCGTGCAGGGGGCGCCGCTACGCTAGAGCCCTTCGAGTGCTTGGAAGGGTGGACCGCGCGCTTAGGTATGGGCTCAGGTGTCCGTTCTTCTTTCGAGCCTGGCTTAGGTTCCGCCGCCTTGACCCCGGAGCCCCCCAGGTACTCTGCCTGTTTGTTCTTATTCCCTCTTTTTGCAGCCCGGTCCGGTTTACCACGCTTCTGGTCCCACGGTGGCGGCGGTGTTTGCTGTCTGGTGGTTTTGAGCGTCTCTGAGATCAGGCTCGATTTCCCAGGCTGCTCTGCGGGTAACTGATGACTGCCTCCGTTATCACTCAGTATGTTCACTGGTTCGTTTTCCTTGCTGCTCTGCTTTGTGACAAGCAAAAACAACAAACATGAAAAGGTACACAGACAAGTGGAGGACTGAAATAAGGACATTCTTAAGTAACCAGTTTGTAACGTAGAACCTTACCATAAGAGTGGGCCACGTGTTGAAGGGGACCTTACCATAAGAGTGGGCCACGTGTTGAAGGGGACCTTACCATAAGAGTGGGCCACGTGTTGAAGGGGACCTTACCATAAGAGTGGGCCACGTGTTGAAGGGGACCTTACCATAAGAGTGGGCCACGTGTTGAAGGGGACCTTACCATAAGAGTGGGCCACGTGTTGAAGGGGACCTTCTTGGGCATAACGAGCTGCAGCATGCTGCCTTTGTCCTTATATAGCACTTTACTGCAGGAGCTCTCAATCTCCGCGTGCAAGTGACAGCTCCATTCACGCCCATCTGAGCACACGACAGTTCACACTTCATAAGTCAAAGGGTGCGGGCACAAAAAACAACCTTGATGCATCATGCAGTGATAAAAGCTTGATAGCTACGAGATTAACTCTACGTGTGCAGAAAAGATGAAGGCCGCATTTTAGTTCACCTGGAAAGCGCACTTGACAGGCATCGTCAGAGAAGGCCACGTCCACATTTTCAACTCTCAGCGCTTCCTCTCCACACCGGAGCCGGACGATCACCTCACTGACCGTCTGCTTCCAGTCCAGAAACACATCTCCACACACACACACACGACACACACACCCACACACACACACACATCAAAACATGCACACGCTCAACATAACACCACAATAACATCTACATACAGGGAGTATGTAATTAAACAGTGCACATGACCTTACTCCAGGTGTGTAGTGGAAACTTGCACATCCCAAAAAGAATATCAACACATTTAAATGAGTTTTAATAATCATCAATTACTACAAATCAATTAACATTTGTTTTTAGATCTAAAAGGTCAATCGGAATTTACAACCGAGACATTAACACTTCAAATAACAAAACCGCCCACTTGCCATTTTTAAAACAAACCCATAAATAAACGCTGGAATCACTCAAACATTTACCCAAGTACACAATACAGGTGACCACTGACCACAGCTCAACATTTATTACACACAACACCTGGTTGCTGAGCTCATCCTGTGCCCAGACAGCTGGTGGATAATGTGGGCATGAGTGAGAGTGCAGCAGAGAGAGCAACTGTGAAAGAGGAAGGCAGTAAGGCAGCCTATATTTAGAATCACCTCTAATTCACTCTGCAGAGCTAGTTCCATCTAACAGCACCAGTTTTAAAAATCATTATTAAACAACTTCTAATTTCAGATAAAACATCAGTAAGCACCCAGACAGGCCAGTGGGGTAAACCTGGCCATTTAAATGACAGCAGTGTGGGTTTCCACGTTGTGGGTTTTCATGTCTGTTGTGTAGTAAAGACCATCACAGCCAAGTTGGATGCCAGGGCGTTGCTGAGAGCTGGTGTGGGGGGTGGCACCCGAGAGAGGTGCTGCAGAGGAGGAGAGGGCTGATACCGTGGCTGGGGGGGAGAGGGGCTGGTACTGGAGCAGGGGGGGGAAAAGGGCTGATACTGGGGCGGGCTTGGTACTGGAGCAGGGGGGGGCTGATACTGGGGCAGGGGGGGGCTGATACTGGAGCAGGGGGGGGCTGATACTGGAGCGGGGGGGGAGGGCTGGTGGAGGGCAGAGCTGCACGCATGACCTTGACAAAGGCCTGCTTCACAGCACTGGCTCGGGTTGTAGCACTCTGACATTCAGCAGTCTCGCGCATGCACAGACACACTCCCACGCAGACACACAAACACTCCCACACCAATAATACATAAAAATAACAAACAATAATACATACTCTCACACAAATAATACACACTCCCATGCAAATACAAAAACATACATTTTCACACGTGCAAACATACATACATATATGTGTTGCATAAACTGAGCAGTTGAAAATGAACAAAACAAATCTAACAGTTCATCAAGGTCCTCATGAATAACTGCACAAAAATGAGACAAGAGCTCTAATTCAACTAACAACTTGTTCAAATGACCATAAACCACCAAGAACATGAGGAGAACCATATACAGGAAGAGAACACATGATTACCACCAAACGTATAGGAGGACGATACGGCCAGTTTTGTAACTGGACTGCCTCAGTATTCTGTGGTGAACACAACGGGTGAGCAGTCGGGTCTCTTAATGTCAGCATCGCCGTGTTTTTGCCATATGCAAGAACCACATCGACCCAGCTACAGAAGCGCCACCATTTTGTTTTACTCCAATAACACAGGCATGACTTCAAAGGCTTGCGTACACTTGCACTGCAGTACATTTAGGCCTATTCTAATGTTTATTTGTTATAACATGACAAACACAGGTGTTTTAACGAACAAGGTAAAACCACACTGGGGCTATAATTATATGCCCTTTGTCTTGTCATAATAGGGTTCTTTTCTCCCCCCGCAACTGATCATTTCACTTTCATTTCTTTGTTTTGCTCCCACAATACCGTGTTTGAAGTTGCAATGCACTACAGGGTAACAAAGCCCAAATGTCACTGTATGACTGGGAAGTCCAGCATATCACTAACATGTGAGACAGCATTCTTTATACAGTGGAAGTTGTGATGCAGTTGAATGAATGTAGAGCGCTAGAATAATCACACTAAGGAAAGAAGGTTTTCATGTCGATATGAAGATGGTGCCATGATATGTTTAAGATTAAAACAACAATCACGCTTTTAAAGGAATGGACAACTATGACTGTTTTCCCCCCTGTGCTTGTCATTTTTGTGTCAATACACAAAAAGTTAAAAAATAAATAAATAATAAATGGAAAAAAAAGACTCAAAAGTATACCATATCTGCGAAACCTTTTAACTGTGAAGACGGTTAACTCATTAAGTAAAATATTACAGTATCAGTATTATGGCTTAAATATGATATACCACGTCAAATAACTACATTGTCTAAACACGTAACCTCTCAGATGGCCTTTAGCAAATTCTCATACAGGTATTGATTTTACGATACTTGCAAAACAAACTGATAAGGAGCTAAGGCAGCAGACAAACTTGTTAAAGTCAATGCAAACCAGTAGATGATCCATAACCACAGATAAAAAAAACACATTGTGAAATCACCATACAACAGATTGTCGTTTCAGGTGATCTTTGCCCATTTCTTTTATATTGTTCATTCTGCTACATACTAGAACCAAGAGCCAAAGCACTAATGGGCAATCAATAAAACAAGAACTTAAGTTCGAGGTCTCCGTTTACCTTTCTTGCCCTCGGGGTTGGCGGCCAAGCGCTTGGTCTCCCTGCTCTCCAGGTTGGCCCGATCTTTCTGCTTCTTCTTGCTGCTACTTGTGGCATCGTCGGGTCCTCTCTGCGCCCTCCTGCGGCCCGCCTCGCTGGACGCGGTGCTGCTGGCCATCTTGATCCACTTTCCACTAACGGGGCTGTCACCCACCTCACTGCCGCTACCTGAGCCGCTCTCGCTGGGGTCTGGTTCTGAGCTGTGTCGCTTCCTTCCCGGTCCAGCTATCTTGGCGGCGTTTCTAGTCTGAACACTCCCAGAACAAAATCGGGGGGAGGCTGAAGATAGAAGGGAAAGAATGATGGTACAGAACCACATACCGCACGAACACCGGTCCAAACGCCCTTCACGTTACACACGAATAAACGGACACCAGTCAGACCGCAACACGGACGACGGACCGGGACGTTCGCCGTCAGACCCGAGAAGGTAGCTAGCTAGCTAAGCTAATAACAGAAGATGATTACATCTCCATGTAAATTAACACGTCCACTTAAAAGAGAAATATCGCGAACAAGCCAACAAAATAATTGGGAACGTGTAACATTTTCAACCAAGGAGGTTAGATAACCGATAAAATGTACAATCCTGTCTCACTAACCGTGCTGGCTAAACTAATGTACGAGATGGTCGGTCTGCTGGCCCCAGAACTACTGAATTATTAGCGGTGTCTGTATTATTAACATTATTATTATTATTATTATTAGCTGTACGAGCACAGCTGAACTAATGACCACGGCTGACCAACACTGTGGGCAGCACCAAACACGGACCCAGTTACGCTGCCCAGCTAGCGGACTGTGCTGGATGTTACAGCGAAGCTAAAGGCGCTGGCGGGCCAACAACACCGCCATGGAGACAGGGCCAGCGAACACACTTAACACACTTACACACCACGCATACACACCACGCATACACACCACGCATACACACCACTGTTGTGCTGCTGACTCTAATCAACACAACAATGCAGGGACCTGTGTGGCGGTGTTGGCCCGTGTGTGTGTGTGTGTGTGTGGCGGTGTCGGCCCCTGTGTGTGTGTGTGTGGCGGTGTCGGCCCGTGTGCGTGTGTGTGTGTGGCGGTGTCGGCCCGTGTGTGTGTGTGGCGGTGTCGGCCCGTGTGTGTGTGGCGGTGTCGGCCCGTGTGTGTGGCGGTGTCGGCCCGTGCGTGTGTGTGGCGGTGTCGGCCCGTGTGTGTGTGTGGCGGCGTCGGCCCGTGTGTGTGTGTGTGTGGCGGCGTCGGCCCGTGTGTGTGTGTGTGGCGGCGTCGGCCCGTGTGTGTGTGTGGCGGCGTCGGCCCGTGTGTGTGTGTGTGTGGCGGCGTCGGCCCGTGTGTGTGTGTGTGTGTGGCGGCGTCGGCCCGTGTGTGTGTGTGTGTGGCGGCGTCGGCCCGTGTGTGTGTGTGTGTGGCGGCGTCGGCCCGTGTGTGTGTGTGTGTGGCGGCGTCGGCCCGTGTGTGTGTGTGTGTGGCGGCGTCGGCCCGTGTGTGTGTGTGTGTGTGGCGGCGTCGGCCCGTGTGTGTGTGTGTGTATCGGCGTCGGCCCGTGTGTGTGTGTGTGTGGCGGCGTCGGCCCGTGTGTGTGTGTGTGTGGCGGCGTCGGCCCGTGTGTGTGTGTGTGTGGCGGCGTCGGCCCGTGTGTGTGTGTGTGTGGCGGCGTCGGCCCGTGTGTGTGTGTGTGTGGCGGCGTCGGCCCGTGTGTGTGTGTGTGTGGCGGCGTCGGCCCGTGTGTGTGTGTGTGTGGCGGCGTCGGCCCGTGTGTGTGTGTGTGTGGCGGCGTCGGCCCGTGTGTGTGTGTGTGTGGCGGCGTCGGCCCGTGTGTGTGTGTGTGTGGCGGCGTCGGCCCGTGTGTGTGTGTGTGTGGCGGCGTCGGCCCGTGTGTGTGTGTGTGTGGCGGCGTCGGCCCGTGTGTGTGTGTGTGTGGCGGCGTCGGCCCGTGTGTGTGTGTGTGTGGCGGCGTCGGCCCGTGTGTGTGTGTGTGTGGCGGCGTCGGCCCGTGTGTGTGTGTGTGTGGCGGCGTCGGCCCGTGTGTGTGTGTGTGTGTGGCGGTGTCGGCCCGTGTGTGTGTGTGTGGCGGCGTCGGCCCGTGTGTGTGTGTGGCGTCGGCCCGTGTGTGTGTGTGGCGGCGGCCCGTGTGTGTGTGGCGGCGGCCCGTGTGTGTGTGTGTGTGTGTGGCGGCGGCCCGTGTGTGTGTGTGTGTGTGTGGCGGCGGCCCGTGTGTGTGGCGGCGGCCCGTGTGTGTGTGTGTGTGTGTGTGTGGCGGCGTCGGCCCGTGTGTGTGCGTATCGGCGTCGGCCCGTGTGTGTGCGTATCGGCGTCGGCCCGTGTGTGTGCGTATCGGCGTCGGCCCGTGTGTGTGCGTATCGGCGTCGGCCCGTGTGTGTGCGTATCGGCGTCGGCCCGTGTGTGTGCGTATCGGCGTCGGCCCGTGTGTGTGCGTATCGGCGTCGGCCCGTGTGTGTGCGTATCGGCGTCGGCCCGTGTGTGTGTGTGTGTGGCGGCGTCGGCCCGTGTGTGTGTGTGTGTGGCGGCGTCGGCCCGTGTGTGTGGCGGCGTCGGCCCGTGTGTGTGTGTGTGTGGCGGTGTTGGCCCGTGTGTGTGTGTGTGTGGCGGTGTTGGCCCGTGTGTGTGTGTGTGTGGCGGTGTTGGCCCGTGTGTGTGTGGCGGTGTTGGCCCGTGTGTGTGTGTGTGTGTGTGTGTGTGGCGGTGTTGGCCCGTGTGTGTGTGTGGCGGTGTTGGCCCGTGTGTGTGTGTGGCGGCGTTGGCCCGTGTGTGTGTGTGGCGGTGTTGGCCCGTGTGTGTGTGTGTGTGTGTGGCGGTGTTGGCCCGTGTGTGTGTGTGTGTGGCGGTGTTGGCCCGTGTGTGTGTGTGTGTGTGTGGCGGTGTTGGCCCGTGTGTGTGTGTGTGTGTGGCGGTGTTGGCCCGTGTGTGTGTGTGTGTGTGGCGGTGTTGGCCCGTGTGTGTGTGTGTGGCGGTGTTGGCCCGTGTGTGTGTGTGTGGCGGTGTTGGCCCGTGTGTGTGTGTGGCGGTGTTGGCCCGTGTGTGTGTGTGGCGGTGTTGGCCCGTGTGTGTGTGTGTGTGTGTGTGTGTGGCGGTGTTGGCCCGTGTGTGTGTGTGTGTGTGTGGCGGTGTTGGCCCGTGTGTGTGTGTGGCGGTGTTGGCCCGTGTGTGTATGTGGCGGTGTTGGCCCGTGTGTGTATGTGGCGGTGTTGGCCCGTGTGTGTGTGTGTGTGTGTGTGTGTGTGTGTGTGGTCACTTACTGGCTAGTTCAGCGTTAGCATGAGTCCGACCAAGGCGGACGGAGTAGCGGTCAACTCTGCTACACAAGCACAAACACGACACGGTGGTGTACGTTTAAGACACACGTTATCGTTACAATACTCACTTACGTTTGTGTTGAGAGTATCGCGACTGTCGTTCTCCCCCGTGTTCACACCAACCCGCCGGCTACTCGGTGTCACTCCAACCCCAGGCTCGCAATACCGCAACGGGCCGCCGCTCCGCCCGCATTTGTGTTTCGGTAGCTAGCGAGCTACAAACTAATGCTGTTTCTAGAACATTCTACCCAGGGCCCATTCTGTTCGGCAAAGAAAACATACGCGGCGGATATAAACAAAAGAGCGGAGGCGATGTCGCTCCACCTGTTCAGCAGCTCCCCGGCCGATGACTCGCACTTGGAGATCTAAACACACCGGAGTGAGATGGCACCAGTTAACCTGTCTCAGTAATAACAGGCGGCACTTCCGGGCAACAACTACATTTACAACCACTAGGGGTCAGTATTACACGTCCAGTAATCTTGGGTGAATAAAGTGTCCAGTTTAGGCATACTTGCTTGATTATATACTGTATATATCAGAACTTTATACTGTATCATTCTAATTCAGCATTTAAAGGAAAATGTGGTGAATTGTTATTCGAATCCCATACTATTTTACTTTACTGTTACAGTATATATTTTTATTAATATTATATATTAATATATAATATAAAATATATAAATCACTATTTTAGGGAAAAGACAAAGTTAATGAATGACCTTTATGTTGGCTTGACAAGGTAGATAAAAACGGTTTTATAGTTGATAACCTGATAAATTCTGTTAAATGATATTTAACATGAAATGAGGTTGAGAGGTAATTTAGCTGTTGTGGTAGTTGTGTTTGAAAGCTGAATGTTGATAGTGGCTGCTGAGTATTTTGCTGTTGGATTATATTTACATTTACGGCATTTGGCAGACACCCTTATCCAGAGTGACTTACATTTTTATCTCATTTTTATACAAGTGAGCAATTGAGGGTTAAGGGCCTTGCTCAGGGGCACCACAGTCTTGGAATCAGGTCTGGGAATCGAACCCACGATCCACCAGTCACAAGACCAGTTCCCTAACCACCCGGCCATGACTGCCCATTCATTTGGGACTGGGATTCATTTTTGTTCAGTTCTAATTGGCTGTGGAGGTTCATTTTGACTGAGCTGTTATTGGTAATTGGATTGTTGAGTCTAAGGGATATTTAGCTGTTGGAGTAGTTGTGCTTGAAGGATATTAGGCTGATAGGGTAGTTGTTGAGGAGTCATTTAGCTGTAGGGGTAGTTGTTGAGGGCAGTTTAGCTGATGGGCTGTGTGGGGTCATTTTGTTAAGGGGTAATTTGTGTGTGTGTTTGTGTGGTGGGGGGGACTCCCCACCTTGGCTACCTTGTCCACCAATGGACTTTCCATCTGGCTTTTGTTGTGATGTGTCAGAATGTTGCTATGTATTTGTTTATTTACGGCCTCATGTGGATTAATAATCATGTTTGAAAGACTTAGCAAGGACTTAGCATTAGCATTTGTTGTTACTTTGTGTTTGTGTGTTTGACGTCTTCCATTTGTGTTTTCGTTATTCATCAGTTTGGTTCATGACTTTGACTCTCAAATCCTGCTGCCCTTGGCACATTAAATGGTGCTGTACATGTTTGTTGCATCATCTTGACTGTGTTTACCACAAAAGATCTGATGGGATCAGGACCTAGTGGGAAGGAATGAATTTATTGCTGTGTTTAAAAGATGTGGTTAAAATGTATCATTAAAATTTGTAAGAAAACAGTTGCAGTCATCAATGCAGAGAAATCAGAACGTCTCCCCCAGTACTATATGTACTATAAAACAGGCTGTGTGATTCAAGCAGCACCTCCAGGGTTCTTCAGTACTGGAAGGTTTGGCTACTTTGGCAGGTTACCAGCAGAGGGACTATGAAGCACTGAAGTGCAGTGTAAACCATTGGTGACCAGCACTCCTTCTGGAGAACTCACTACCTTTGAGGTCTAATCTACCACACTTAATCTAAATACTCGGTGTATTTAAAAGACCCTGTTGGATAGATCAAGTGTATTGTACATTATTACCATGAGGAGAGTCAGTCACGTCTCATGAACCCTCCCTATCTCCCTCCTCTTCTCACCCTGCATCTTTAAAACAGAACGAATGAACCCCTCCCTTCTTATTCATCCTCTTATTAATCTCAGCTCCTGCAGCTCTCTATTACAACAAACAGGTAATAAAAATAGTTGCTATTCATCTGTAGAAAAGTGACCATACTGGCGACCAGTGCCAGTTTAGTGTCTTCCATGTTCTCTTGGTACAGGCGGTAGTGACATTAGTCCAGTCAGTGGCATTAGCTGGACATCAGATGGACTTTGGCAGGTTACTGGCAGGTATTGTATATCTGGATTTGCTTGTTAATGGCATCCAGAATCATCTTCATTTTATCTTCCAGGCCGTCCAGCTGCCTGGCCTTCACCTCCAACATCTTCTGGTTCTCTTCATAGTGTTTTTCAAGTTCTAAGGATACATCCCAAAAACAAGAGTTAGATTATAGTTGACCAATATGATGTTAATTTAAAAGATATCCACAAGATGGCGCCATGGCATTAAATTATGTGTCTGGCCTGTGAAATATTTAAAATTAAAGATACAATAGATTAAACAACATAATAATACAGGAGCTGGTGACAGAAGGCAACCAGATTTGTAGTTATATTACACATTCAATTTTTGTTTATGTTTTCTGAGAGATGCTGAATAAGAGTGAGGAAGCTTTTCAAAGCTTCAGTGCACGTTTGTGTGTGTGTTCTCTATTCTGCTGTTATAACTTCTGTCTTTGCCTTAGGTCCTACATGTCTCCGCTGAGATGTGAGAGAACACCTCAGCTGTGATGCCTCAGTTATCAGGCAAACTTTTAAATGCTCACATATTTTATCGTCAGCTGACCTTGTAAGCATAGGATCTGAGGATGTAAACATTGAAATAAAGTTGCTGCAAAAACGTGATTGATCAAGGTTCAGTGTGTCCACATATATTTTACCATCTCAGTTAATCTGTTTCATATTGGTTTCTCTCTCAAAGATTAAATCTAAAACCTAAAATCTTGCTGCACAAAATGACCTTTGAACTGAATATCCCATTGGCTATAAAAAACACCTGCGGTCCACCATCTTCCCCAGCATCCTGCTCACCTGCCAGTCTCTGCAGTTTGTCCTGCGCGTCCCTCAGCAGCTGCTTCGCCTCGTCCCTCAGCTGCTCTGCCTTCGTCTTAGCGTCCTGGACCGAGTTTGCCTTCCTCCCCACCAGATCCTTAACGGTGCTGTACTTGTCCAGAAGTTCGCCATCCAGGATCTGAAGGAGACAGCCGGTGAGCTCAAGAAGCTCCCCAGACGAGGAGGAGGTGAGAGGCACAGGACAGTCTCACATACTTGCTTCGCATCACTGGCCTTGTCCCGCGCCGTGGTAGCCGTCTCCTCCGCCAGGGCGGCGGCCATGCTGTTGTTGGCTCGCTTGGACTTCAAAGCTTCTATGTGCCGCCCCACGTCGCCCAGCCGGTCCATGGCATCATTCAGGTTCTTCTCATTATCAGACGTTTCTGACTGGATCTTTTTAGGGACAGAAATGTTTTAAATGTAAAAATTTAAATTTTTTTAATTTAAATGTTCAAAAACATTTAAAAATCTGTTAAACAGCACAAGCCTAAAAAGGAGAGTAATGAAGGTGTACCTGTGCCAGTCGGTCTTCAGTCATTCCGATGTCGTCTCTCGCTCGCTGAATCGCCTTCTCAGCAGCTGCCTGGGCCTTACGAGCGTCGTCCAGGGCCTGTTTCACGCTGTCTGCTGTATTCTTTGCCCTCTCTGCCTTATTTCTACAAGAAAAAGAATGTTTAATGTGACAAACTACACATAATACGAAAGCACAGACACACACATACACACACACACACACACACACACACACACACACACACAGACGCACCTGGCTTTTCTGGCCTCCAGGAGCATCTGTTCGGCCTTGCGGACATCATCCTGGGTCTGCTCCAGAATGGCATCTACACTGGACAAACTCCGGACGCGATCTTTAATCTCATCAGCCAGGTGTCTGATTTGCTGAGGCGAGGCTGGAATGGACAGCTCAAGAACCCGGTTGGCCACTGCCTCAATGCTGTCAGGATCAGCCCCCTCTTCTGTGGAGGCCCACACATTTAACATAAGCAATTCATAGTAACGGAGGAAACAAAGTAGCACATTTTTGAATTGACAATTAAAAGTTGCTCCCACTTCCTAAAGTAGCTCCAGCCTATAAATTACGATTCTGTATTCAGAATTTCATGACATGTCCTAAAATTTGATTGTACTCAGGTCTTTCTAAGGCAATTCTTCCATCATTAAAGTCTGTCACAATTATAACGTATTTATTAGCAAAAGAACTTTACAACTAGATCATCATTAGGATGTTCAAATACAAAAGTCACACGTGACATCTGGAGGTGGGGACAATCACACATTTGTGACGGTATATGTCCAGAAGCGAAGGGTGAGACGTGGGGACTCACGCATAAGGAAGGCACGGATCTGTTTAATGAGGTCACGCAGGTCGTTGTTGGAGCGCTCCACTTTCCTCTTGGTGTCGCTGGCCTTCTTCAGAGCAGCTTGGGCTTTGTCCTTGGCCTCCTGAGCCTTCGTTTTGGCATCTGCCACCTAATAAAAGCCAAATGAGTCTACAGTTCACTGAAACACTTGAATAATCTCCTCACGATTCCGTGGACATGGATTGCCTTCATTTTTAAGGGTCTGAGAACAATTTATGTATCAGTGGTGGTCCTACTGTTGCTATGAGAAGGTTTAATATACCTGCTTGAAAAGCTCCTCTACTTCCCCCATGGCTTTTACAAGCTCTTTCTCGGCATGTTTGGATCTCTCCAGGGCGTTATCGGCCACCGCCACAGCTCCGTTGCAGCTCAGACCCCCACAGTGTCTGCGTTCATCATCCCGGCAGCCAATTCCACCGCAGGGGCTCTCGCTACATGGAACATCACCAGGTGCTCCACACACCTGGGACGAGAGACGTGCCATTAATGTAACACCAACCTCTCAGAGCATGCTTTAAAGCTCTGAATTGGTCAGGACAGGTCCGGCATGGGCAGCCCCTACCTTCTCGCTGATCTTCTTTAAATCCAGGCTGTGCACTCTGGAGTTCAGGTCAGTGAGGGCGCGCTTGTTTGCAGCATTTTTACGGTTGAAGTCGTCTTTCTTATCCGCGACGAGTCGCTCTGTCTTCCTACGGGTGTCTGCTGACTGGCTCACAGTGCTGGGCGTGTCAGTAGTGGACTGGTTGACGCGACGCTCTGCATCACGCGACTTGTTGTAGGACGCGCGGATGCTGTGGTACGCACCTGGAGCAGGTGGACAGTAGTCATGGATGTTTTGTTTGTTCTGGCGCCTCACATTGGACATAGATATGTTCTAACACTATGGCTTAGGGTTTGTTGGAGTATCTATGTGCACGTGCACAATCTGAAGAGAATCCTGGAGGTCTCACCTAAGAAGTTGGAGTTTTTGAGGATGTCGAGCTGGTGCCTGAGCTGCTCCGAGGTCAGGTTCAGCTCCTTGGCCTCTCGCTCTAGTTTGTTCAGGTCATTGCTGGCCTCATAGTTGCTGTCCTGCACCGTAGTCAATTCTCCCTCCAGCTTGTTCAGCATATCCGTGGTGTCACCAATATAAGACCTGACAGAACCAACCAAACAAAAGACTGCACTACAAGATGACAAAACACAAAAAGATCCCTGTTAAATTGACATTGACATCAAGGCTGAACTGATCTATGATGATACCTGAGTTCCTCCATCATGCCCATTAGCGTGGTCACCGCTTCAGCAGTGGCATTGCGGGCGTTGACAATGTCCCGTGCTTGTGCTAGCTTTTCCTCCAGATCCTTGAAGATCTTCTCATACACTGGGGTTAAGCCTGTGGTCTGGATCTCCTGGGCCCGGGCAGCCAGAGCTTTTGTCCTAGCTGCCAGATCTTGGACGATGCGATCCCAGTCACCAAAACACTGGTGGCATGGCTGGCAATCTGGGAACGTGCCCGAGAAACCACGGGCACACTGATCACACCGCACGCCCGATACGCCTTGCCGACAAGCACAGTGACCCGTCACTCGGTTACACTGGGAGTGCTCAATTCCACGAGGGTCACAGTGGCAGGCTGTAGAGAAAGATGATCAGAGATCAGCTGATCAAAGAGCTTTACTGCCGATTCAGATATAATAAAATTCAGACATGTTACGTAGGGCTATAAACGTGTAAATGCACATACCTCTGCACTGGATTCTAGGATCACCCCAGTGGTTCTCCTGGCAGTCTCTGCAGGTCTTTCCACCAAAGCCAGGACGACACTGACACTTGCCTGTGAACTGTGGAGGAGCGTGTATAAATGATTCATATGTCCTGACCTATAATGAAGCAATTGCTTTTTTAAGGGCACGATTCATCTATCGCGGGGCCCGGACTGCTGACAGCAGCCGGGAGAGAGATGGGTACCTCGTTGCAGGTAGATGTGTAAGCATTGTTGGGGTCACAGTCACAGGGTTCGCAGCCCCGGCCACTGGCCAGGTTCCAGAAGTTGGGGGCGCAGTGGTCGCAGGTGAGCCCGATGACATGAGGCAGGCACTGGCACTGCCCGGTGGCACGCTGGCACAAACACTCGTCTCGGGAAAGACACTGGCTGTGCTCCGTGCCCAGAAAGTTGCAGGTGCATTCTGATAAGATGGACAAAAATTGACCCAGATTGAAACGGGTTCTTTTCACACCACAAACTACCGAGAAACAGCAATGGCATCTGTCCAGTCAGTTGTTGCTTGGTGACCATTGGCGACTCACTCCGGCAGTTACGTCGAGAGGCATCACCGTAGTAACCACTCTTGCACACGCCGCAGTTCGGCCCCTCGGTGTTGTAGAGACACTTGTGGCACTCCCCTGTCCGCCTGTCGCAGGCCTCGGGGTCTGATAGGTCGATGTTATTACTGCAAGGACAGGGCTGGCACCGCCCACCGGGCTGAGAGGGATTGCCATGGTAACCAGGGGCACATTCCTCACAGCGTGCACCTGGTGGATGCAGAGTTAAATTACAGAGAAATAAACACTGATATGAGGAAAAGGGCAGTGCTGGAGTGAGAGACGTGGAGAGAGCCTATAAATAACACAGCCGAAAACATTGACGTTTACAAGTTTGGCTAGGTATGAAAGAACTAATAGAGCAAATGTTTTTGCAGAAGCTCCATATGAGTGGAGCCCTCAGTGATGTTTCACAGAAACATCTGTTACATGAATGTCACGGTTATGACACAGAAGACAGATGACCCAGCCCAGCAGATCTCCACACAGGCCAAAACCATGTCACATTCACCTCAACAAAAACAGATGAAAAGGGCTTAGCAAGAACTTAGGGGAACAGGATGTCAAAAAAGGCTAAGTATAACACCCCCCCCCCCCCCCCTGTTAATAGAAGCATTTTCCTCAGTTAGCACTTAGAGATAAGCATGGGAGGGACTGCTGGACTGGAAACTGTGTTTCTTAGCCAAAACACTGAAGTTCATTTGTAGTTATTTTCTGGAAGATTTGTTGAGGACATTCAAGTGAAATGAACTAAACAGAAAAAAAAGGGAAGACATTCATGGTATTTTCCATTTTCCAAGGCCTGCAGGGTGGGGCAGGGGTTCTGCAATAGGCTCAGGAAATTGTTATTTAATGTCGAGATTTCTACTGAACTATGTGAACAATGTAATAATTTCATTATTTCATAGGGGATCATGGAAACTTTTATTTTCATGTAGCTAGATTAATTAGAATGATATCAAGATATAATACAGTGGTTCAATGGGCACAATAAGTGTAATCTAATAGAATAAATATCAGAGATGATTGATAATTGTAAACTATCCTATTTGACAAGACAGAGAGAAAGTGTGTAAATCACGTAGAGTAGAGAAGTTGTATTAAGACGACAACTAACACAACTAACCCTAACCCTGACCCTAACCCTAATCCTAATCCTACCTTAACCCTACAGATTCGTCAGACCCAGCCTCTCATTTGGATTGTGCCTGATCCCAGTGGTGATATCAGAGGTCCGATGTAAGCATCTTATATATAAGCAGATGTTATATATATAAATAATTAAAAAAATTCCTGTCTTACCCATCCACTGGGTGGTCATATATTTGTTCTTCTGTCAGACATCTAGCAGAGGTCTGGGACTCTGGGGGTGCACAGAATGTTTCTGATTCCTAGGGTTGTGCTGGACTGAGATTGACATCATTCCTGGGATCTGCTGGAATCACTCCTTAATGTCACAACCCCAGGTGCCTCCTCCACCACTGGGACAACTTTGGTGTCAACCTTCCACATTCTCTCTATTTCTTCTTGCAGTGTCTGGTTTTATTCTAAGTTCTCATGTTCTATGGAAAGTTCCCATCACTTAGCGCTCCCACCCTGCTGTTTTCTGCTTCTTGTCCACAGTACTATTGTTGGTTTGCCACTACTTGTTTATCTCTCTGGGTCTGGAGATCACACAGGACCTTCACCTCGTGCTGTCTACCGCACACAATATGCCAACATTACATTCTGGTACTGGTGGATTTCAGTTCCACTTTTGACTGTCTTTCTCAGATGCAGGCGTTCTGTCTGGGCAGTGATATTTACCTTTTTTCACCTATATCCAGTTGTAAAAGGAGGAGATTGTTTTGCAATCTTGAGTACTAGGTAACTAATCAGGGCTTGTCTGTGAGCGTGGATGATGGCTTTTTCTTCCTTCATGAGCTTCGTATTGCCTTTCATTAGCCACTGTATGTTTTATAGCCATTAGCTGCACATATTATGGATTCCCACAGACAAATGGGAATCAATCATGAAGAGGCCACAAGGAAAGCAGTAACAGCCAAATCCCTTCAGAGAGTGAGGCAGGTCCTGAGACGTCAGATGAATGGGAACAAGATCCAGGTTATCAACACCTACACTCCACCAGACATCAGATACCCTGCTGCTATAATGAGCTGGCCAAAGGAGGAGATAGGAGTCACCGACATCAAGACAAGGAAACTCCTCACAGTGCACGGAGGGTTTCATCCCAAATGCAGCACTCTGTGATCGTACACTAAGTGGAGGAGGGGAGTCGAGGGTTAGTGAGCATCAGAGCCACTATCTGGGATGAAACATCAAAGGTCCAGGAGTGTGCCAGGAAGATGGCCCCAAGTGATGAAGTGCTCAGTGATACTTCAGACAGCAGAAACCCAAGGTAGATGGGAATGAGGAGAAACTGGAACCATCATGGGGGGATAAACCCCTGCATGGTATGTACCACCAGCAAATAGTAGAAGTGGCTGATATGGAGAAATTCTACCAATGGCTGGATTGAAAGAGGTACTAATCATGGCAGCAGAAGAACCAGCTCTGAATACTAGATAAATAGATGCAGCACTCCAGATGCAGGCTATGCAAAGATGCCCCTAAGAAAATCAAGCACTTAATAGTGAGATGCAAGATGCTAGCAGTCAGAGCATGTATATATAACCAATAGCTGCCAGGTGGTGGAGAATGACTAAGTGGTGGTCTCCACCCCAAAGGTGGTGGAGAATGGCTAAGATCCTGTTTAACTTCCAGATACAGACTGATAATATGGTTATGGCTAATGAACCAGACAAAATAGTGATTGAGAAACAACAGAATAGGGCAATACTGATAGATCTCAAGAAATACCAACACCGGGAACAAGGAACACAAAAAGCTGGATAAATACCACAGACTGTCATGGCGTGAGTGGTGGCACAGCACTGTGATGGCTTTACCCACTGTGTCCTAACGCTGACCGCTGCTGGACACAGAGAGTGATGCAAGATGGCGGCTAGCCAAACGTGTAAGAAGCCACTCCGACTAACCATACACAACAGTACTGCCTCTTCTCAATCCGCCCCCAACAGCTGCGCAAATCAATAACGCACGCACAACTGCTACAAATCTCCTGACCTCCTGACCTCTCTGGGGTTGCGGGGCAACGTGCAGCAGGGAGGCGAGGAACCACGCACCTGTGTAGCCCTGTTTACAGCTGCAGACCACCTGTCTGTTGTGGTTGTCTTGGTAACAAGAGGCGGCGAAGTGACGTCCACTCTCAGGTCCATCTGGACAGGGGCAAGGCCGACACTGGCTTCCTAAACCCAAGACCGGGTTGCCATAGTAGCCACTGGCACACCTGCGTTCAAAAAAGCTTGTTACTGTTACGCTTTCAAACAGCCTCTCCTGCCAGTCAAACCCTCAACGCTTTCACGCCTCATCTCACACAACTTCTACCATGACAGAAAAACCAGTCCATACTTCTCACACTTGTTTCCTGCAGTGTGACTCCTGCAGTTCAGACACGCCCCCGTCCTCTGGTGACACTCCTCTGCGTGCCCGTTGCACTGGCACGGCCTGCAGGAGGGGAAGCCCCAGTGCCCGGCCTGGCAGCCGTCACAGCGCTGGCCGAAGGCGCCCGGTAAACACGGGCACTGCCCCACGTGCTGGTCGCAGAACCGGCTGTGAGAGCCCTCCTGACTACACTCACATGCTAGAGAGAGAGAGAGAGAGAGAGAGAGAGAGAGAGAGATAGAGAGAGCGACATTGACACAAGCTTATTTTTCATGTTAAAGTAAATGTAATTGATTAAAGTCTGAAGCTTACGTTTGCATCCTGCAGGTCCAAACCCATAGGTTCCTGGAGCGCACCTATCACATCGTCGGCCTATCACATTAGTCCTACAGCGGCACTGTCCTCCATAAGCATGACATTCGGAGCTTATAGAGCCTTGTGGGTCACACTGGCAAGCTATGTGGAGGGGGAACACACACACACACACACACACACACACACACACACACACACACACACACACACACACACACTCACACTGCATTATAATAACAGGGAACAGCAGAAATTGCTGCAATGACAAAAAGCTCACTAATATTCACTAATAGTGCATCACTCACCCAGTGCTCGGTCGTTTACGATGGCGGACATGCTGGAGATGAGCTTGGTGCATATGTCACTTATGGCAGGGCGGGGCACACTCATCGCACTCTCGTGGCAATGGAGGCGCTCATAGTTCTGCTTACGCACAATGGAGGCAGGGTCGCCCGCCACAAACATCTCCAGAGAGGTATAAAGGGGCATCAGCACGATCTGGAGGAGAGAGAGAAGGTGTGGAAGATGGGCATTCCAAAAAGAACCTTCTCTTAAGTGAACAGAACAAACAGTTTCTTTTCACTCACGGAGTCTATCAGAGTGTTTGCACTGCCGGTGATGGTGATGCTGTTTTTGTCGGCATAGCGGACGAACTCCAGATGGAGTGTGTAGCTCACTCCTCTCTCGAAACACACAGGATGGGGTAGGACCACAAACCTGCAACGTAGCACAGGAAAACATGGAGTGTCAGCAGTCGTTATCCATATAGCTCAGAGCTGAACAAGGGCAGAAGAAGAGATATTTATAAGCTGATAGGTGTGTATATATACATGTGTCGGGGGGATACCTGGATCCAGAGGGCAGGGAGATGGTCATCACATCATCTGCAGGGATAGTGTTTCCACATGGGCTGCTGGTGGGGATTGGACCGGGCCTGATGACTGTGACACGCACCTCCTCCCAGTCAAGAGGCATCTTCCAAACACACACACACACACACACACACACACACATACACACACACACACACACACACACACACACACACACACACACACACACACACACACACACACACACACACACACACACACAGGTTCTCACACAGTTTTCCAAAGCACCATAACATGAGCTGTACTTAAGAAGAAGGTGTGTGTGATGGTCACCTGAGGCTCATAGCGAATGAGAACATCGTACTCCATGGAGTAAGGGATGTTGCTGATGGAAAACTCCAGAACGCCCCCTTCAGGAACACGAGCAAACCCAGTGCCAGTCCAAGAGGCAGGCTGGTCTGGCTGGTGCTCCCTTTCCTCAACAGTGCAACCCTACAAGCATATGCACTTACCCAAGATGCACTGGGTCTACTACTCTGAAGCCATTTACAAT
Source organism: Brachyhypopomus gauderio (assembly GCF_052324685.1). Lineage (NCBI taxonomy): Eukaryota > Metazoa > Chordata > Actinopteri > Gymnotiformes > Hypopomidae > Brachyhypopomus > Brachyhypopomus gauderio. The sequence goes on along the minus strand of NC_135231.1, from coordinate 620,475 downwards.
GAATGCATCTAGACATGGTGACTGTGTTTTTGACTCTCCTCTTACCTGAACCAGTTTGGCTAGCTCCGCCTCATATAGATAGTGGTCCAGGGCCATGAAAAAATACCCAGGCTCCACCTGGTTACACTGTCGGCCCATCATGTGACCGCGGCAGCGACACTGGCCTGATTCCATTAAGCACCTGGTGCCCGACAGTGAAGAATTAACATCAGTTACAATTTCCACAAATTGCATTGGGGTATAGTGGAAGTCACATGGGAACTTACTGGTTGTCAATAGCGCCACCTACATCACAGTCACATCCCCTGCAGCCGCTGACATCATGGCTTAAACCCCAGTGCTCTGCCTACGAGCACAAACAATCAAGATCAGGGACAGAAAGGAGCTTTTCTATTTACAGTCATTTTCTATTTATAGTCATTTTCTATTTATAGCCAAAAATATTTAAGAATATTTTTTTGTGGACCAGAACAGTGACTGTAGCTGGGAAAATGTCAGGTTGTATAACGGGCACCCAGGTCAGGCAGACTGTAACTGAAAATGATATGACGCCAGACTAAGTTGAAAGGTATTTACTGCTGTCTAATTTCAGGATCTTTCTTTGCTGTCCTTTTTAAGCGCTGTGTAAACCGATACCATCTGGGGTGCTTGGCTAAATGTAGGTCTAGAGGCTCTGCTGTGCTGCGTAGACTCCTAGATACGGTTACCACCCAATTGGGATATGAGGTACCAATCAGAAATAAGCAGGGCTGGCAGGTGAATGATCTATATCTGCCAGTATGGTTTTAAATATCTGTTTAATCTCTGCATTTACTCAAATATTTGATCTTTGTATTTACTCAAATCCAGTGGGGAACCGTCAGGGCCCTCTACGCCCTCTCAGAGGGCCTAAAATATTCTTAAAACATAAATATATATAAAATAATTTATCCAATTTTATTTTATCTACTTACAGTTTGACAATTGACATCTAAACAATTACAAAAATATAAGCAAATAAATTATTCACCCGTGCCTATTCAATCTGTGTTGGAAGGTGAGGGGTTAAGTGGAAGCCTGTGAGCCTGTGTCTCCCCCTATCAGGACTGTGATGCCCGCTGTTCGTTTACAGAGGGCCTGGCAATTATAATTCAGCGCAATACCAGTTTCAAATGACAGTAAAATTGACCAATCGTATCTTTACTCTTAGTGGGCGGGCTTAACTGTATGATAATTTCCGCCCGCTGTGGCGACACTAGTTAGTTTAGATTCATCCCTTTGACGTCCTCGTGCGCGCTGTTTACATATTCCGCTCCCGAGGAACATGGAGCTGTGAACCTTATTTTGTTGGAACCTTATTTTGCTTAAGAAGTTATCTAGTACAGATATTATTGTTTATTGCGTTTCTAAAGCTGTACTGTCGTCTCAGTTTTTTATTTTTTTAAAAATTGCAGATAATTAGGAGAGGAAACAAATTTGTTTCGGGGGGGTGGGAGCGGGCCGAGGTTTAATGGTCACGGTTCACTACTGCTCAAATCTTTAAACAGTGCTGTGTGTGCATGTGTGAAGATTTAGGGGTGCACGTGTCCCCTCACCACACACTGGTTGCAGCTGTGGCCAGTGACTAGGCGCTTGCAGAAGCAGGCTCCTCGCTCGGGGTCGCACTGGGGGCCACCGGACACTGTTCCCCTAGGGTCACACCTGCATGCTGAGGAGGCAAAGCAGACGACATCATAATCTCTGGGGTGAGGGATACATTAATCGACCATAAGTTCCATCGAGTAACTGCTACACTAATGACCCTGAATGACCTCCCATGAAAACAAACAAACAAACAAAAAAAAGCACATGGAACATGGTTTGCCGGTTGGCCTTGCGATACTCACGTCGGCAGCCGTAGGGGTCGTTAGCTTTCAGGCCGAAGAAGCCGACTTTGCATGTGTCACAGCGTGGGCCTTGCGCATTCTCCTTACACCGGCACTGCCCTGCGATCATGCCCTGGGCCGGGCTGTCGTGCCCGTCACACGTGCCATCGTTGACAGAGCCGCTGGGGTCGCAGTCACACGCTGGACAGAGGCATCACACAAAGAACAAGTGTCAGGGACTCCAGGGTCATGTGCACGTTTGATTTTATAAGCTCTGTACGGGTTACGCTCACGTATGCAGACGCGTGGGTCTCGGATGTCCCTGCCTGGGTCCTTGTAGTAGAAGGGCTTGCACACCTCACAGTTGCGGCCCATGGTGTTGTGGAGACAGTCATCACACACGCCCCCCGCTGACGTTCCCCGTGGCCAGATACACCGCCATGTCAAAATGACACTTGTTTGCGTGACCGTTGCAGTTGCACTCTGGGAAGTAAATTTAGAAAACATGTTTTTCATACAATTCATATATTAAGTACTGATCCAAGAATGAATGTTCCATTAGAAGCGTTAGATACTCTTGCAGGCGTTGGTGTCACGACCCTCTGCGGGTCTCCAGGCCAGGTCATTGTAGTAATCATCACACTGCTCACAGTTCAATCCTTTTGTGTTGTGCTTGCACACACACCTCCCGTGCACCTGGGGGCAGTGTAAAGTACATTAAGAAAAACGATGGGGAACTCCTGCGTTTCCTCTTTCCGTCCCTGCCTTGGTGAGCGGCTCACCATGCCTTCAATGTCATCTTTAATGCCCTCGATGGGCGCGCATTCGGACGCGTGGCCGTAGCAGAAGCAGTTGCCTCTGACAACCAGTTCGTACATGGCGTAGTAGTATTTCTCCTTGATCTCTTCCCTGGAGTCCAGCAGGTTGTCTCCTAGAGTGTGCAGCTTGGTGAAGTTCACTCGCAGGTTAGTGATCTTCAGCTGGTCTGCGAACAGAACACAGAGCAAGAAACAACTGACAAGAAAGTTGCCATGTGTCGTCTCGGTCGCCTGGACATGAATGCAATAATACTTTCTTTATACTTTGTTTACAAATTGAAAAACCCTTTCATGTCCACCCCCCCCCCCCCCCCCCCAAGTAAAAAAAAAAACATTTCTGCCTTTCATTTATCTGTGCATATCTGTGTTTTCACATGACGCAAAGGGAGGTGAGGAAGTCAGAAGGTTTAGCTGTGAGAGGCCCGGTCCCGCTACTGTGTGTACGGGCTGTTCTTTTCCGTCACGCTCCAGCTGTTCGGGGTTTAAGCGTGTGGGAGGCACAGCTCCGCCCTGCTTCACTGCCTGCTCATATACCAGCAAACACAGGCAGCATGGGACCAGGCCTGCACTGTTAATCATCAGCTAGTTCATCTCCACCATCACCTCCTACTGCAGCCGCAACTCAGCCCAGGAGCAGTCCACCACAACGGTGAGGGCCACATCTCAGCCCAGGAGCAGTCCACCACAACGGTGAGGGCCACATCTCAGCCCAGGAGCAGTCCACCACAACGGTGAGGGCCACATCTCAGCCCAGGAGCAGTCCACCACAACGGTGAGGGCCACATCTCAGCCCAGGAGCAGTCCACCACAAGGGTGAGGGCCACATCTCAGCCCAGGAGCAGTCCACCACAACGGTGAGGGCCACATCTCAGCCCAGGAGCAGTCCACCACAATGGTGAGGGCCACATCTCAGCCCAGGAGCAGTCCACCACAACGGTGAGGGCCACATCTCAGCCCAGGAGCAGTCCAGCACAACGGTGAGGGCCACATCTCAGCCCAGGAGCAGTCCACCACAACGGTGAGGGCCACATCTCAGCACATGACTGAGATGACTGAGAGTTTGCAGCCTCCAAGATTTCGCTGCCAGCCAGTATGGCCAATCCAACCTGCCCCAACCCATTTAATTTATAGCATCTTTATATTCCACATTTCACAATAAACAACATTTTCAAATGCATTTTTATTTCAGTTCAATCTGAAATAGTTCAATCAAGAATGATAGTTTACATGTGTGGATTTAAGTTAATACATTTTAAGGCACATAGACAATTATTTTCCCTTCACTTGTTTTCCTCCACAAAAATAAATAAATAAATACATTAGTAATGGAGAATTGATGCAAAGAGACTCCTGGGAGATCTGTACCGTTGTGAAAGTAACATAATGCTACTGTCCAAGAACCATTTGTCAGTTTTGAGTCAGTGCAGACCATGTTTTTGAGACGTGGAAGGACACACTCATGTTCTTACAGGAACATGTCAAAACAAAAAAAGGAACAAACTGAGGGGAGGAAACAGCTGCTTTTCCCATTAGCATCTCTCTCTCTCTCTCTCTCTCTCTCTCTCTCTCTCTCTCTCTCTCTCTCTCTCTCTCTCTCTCTCTTCGATCTCTGTACGCATTTGCTGAGTGAATCTGGTGCACAACAGTCAGGCTTGCTCTGAGTAGTATGAGAATCACCAGTAACCACTGCAGTACCCAGTGAGTTCGGATCAGGTGCAGGGGGTCAGCAGGGTGCTTTACAGACAGACACCTGAAAATCCTATTGGATCGAGGGACCTATTGGGCCACCTTGGCTGGATTCTTCCGGCAATATTGGGCCGCATTATTGAATCTGATCATTTAATCTTCTTTTCAACATTAAATATTAATGGGCTTTCTTAAAAAGAAAAAGGCTGAAACACACGACCCAAGCACACTCCCCCTTAACGAAGTGCTATTTACAAGCATTCACAATTGTTCATTAAAATTGATTAGAAGCAGGCAAAGATTTAAAAGTTACTAACTTTGAATGCGGGAACTGTAGGGGTCTTCAATTTGAATAGAAGGGTCCAGAACTCGAAAGATCACCTGGAGGAAGAAGTTGAGGCAGCACAGTTCATTTAAACAGAAGACAAAAGCCACAGATTTGGATCTATTAGTAAAGGTGCCATAACATAATAACATGCACCAAAGATCAAGAAAAGAACCTGTGGCTCAATGGCTGAATCTTCCCTACTCTGTTCCTACCTCTCCTTCTGTAGACGGCTCGATGTCGGAGTAACGGGACTCACATATGACATCGTCAACATTGCGGAGGGGGCCCTGAGGGATTCTGGGGAAGACTGCGGCGCAGTTGTAGGCAAAGTAGCGGTACACCTGCCAGGTGTGTCCAAAATCCGCCGACCGCTCTATGAGCAAGGCAGCAGGACGGAATGTCTGCATGCCGAGGACATAAATGGAAGGCAAGGCATCTTTATTTATTCATATTCAGTTCATGTCAGTTCATATTATTGTATGAATAAATTTATGAACATTCAGTTCATATTATTTTATACTAATATAATGTAAATGATATGTATGCAAAATTATATATATATATATATATATATATATATATATATATATATATATATATATATATATATATATATAAAAGCATATCAAACTCAATACAATGGCAGTGTGTGATAATGTAATAATGTGATAATGTAATAATGTGATAATGTGATAATGTAATAATGTGATAATGTAATAATGTGATAATGTGATAATGTAATAATGTGATAATGTGATAATGTAATAATGTAATAATGTGATAATGTGATAATGTAATAATGTAATAATGTGATAATGTAATAATGTGATAATGTGATAATGTGATAATGTAATAATGTGATAATGTGATAATGTAATAATGTGATAATGTAATAATGTGATAATGTAATAATGTGATAATGTGATAATGTGATAATGTGATAATACCTTAAACGTCATGATGAGGTGAGTGAAGTGAAACTCTGCTTCCAGGTCCAACTGAATGTAAACATTAGACTTTCCTGAGAAAATAAGTGCACACTGCATCTTTAATAGCCCTACTAGTGCACACTGCATCTTTAATAGCCCTACTAGTGCACACTGCATCTTTAATAGCCCTACTAATGCACACTGCATCTTTAATAGCTCTACTAATGCACACTGCATCTTTAATAGCCCTACTAGTGCACACTGCATCTTTAATAGCCCTACTAATGCACACTGCATCTTTAATAGCCCTACTAATGCACACTGCATCTTTAATAGCCCTACTAATGCACACTGCATCTTTAATAGCCCTACTAGTGCACACTGCATCTTTAATAGCCCTACTAGTGCACACTGCATCTTTAATAGCCCTACTAGTGCACACTGCATCTTTAATAGCCCTACTAATGCACACTGCATCTTTAATAGCCCTACTAATGCACACTGCATCTTTAATAGCCCTACTAGTGCACACTGCATCTTTAATAGCCCTACTAGTGCACACTGCATCTTTAATAGCCCTACTAATGCACACTGCATCTTTAATAGCCCTACTAATGCACAGCAAAGAATAAACTGTATAAAGGAGCTCTCATCTGTACACACACACACACACACACACACACACACACACACACACACACACACACACACACACACACACACACACACACGTACAGTATATGCATTAATCATCCCCTGCTGTCATCTGCTATGCAATTAGAAGCTCTGGGCTTTCCCCTTTCCCCTTTGCACTTGCCTAAGTGGCAGAGCTTTCAAACGAAAGAGGACCAGCATGCATCAGCCGTGCACCTGACATATTCAAAAGGCTACACTCCTGACAAGTCCAAACGCTGCTCAAAGACCCGAGGGACTTCAAAACGTGAACAGCAAGCAGGTGCAAGCAGGACGCCTGAGCCTAAATCCCAGTAAAGTGATGTATGCGTTGCACTAATGGAGTGCTGCTGCCATGTTAAGGTTCCCTCGTCTGTCTATCGTTAGCCTGAGTAGGCTGAGCTTGTCAATACGCCAGCGTGAGTGTCGTAGGTGACAGGAAGTCAGCAGGAATGCAGAGTCACCTGCCTTTGCTACTACAGTAAGAGTCTCTTACAGCCTTATCTCTTACAGAAGCTGAATCTGTGGACTTGATCAGCATCCCATAATATGTCTCTCACCACAAGTAGTTAAACAGGAAGGAAAGCAAAACAGAGGAAAGGTGGGGTCTCCCCCAGCCTGAGAAGAGAGTGTGATGGAGAGTGTGATGGAGAGAGTGTGATGGAGAGTGTGAGAGAACACTGGGGAATACGTACACAAGGGAACTGACTCACTGTTTTTCTAATACGCGTTCATTAAAAAACAGTTAAAGCTGCACTTTCAGGAGGCTGAAAACACACAAATATGCAGCTATGCTGTTCAAATCCACTATCAGCTGTTCCCTCAGAAACACCATATGCCACTATAGCAGTGAACATCCATTCTGTCTTGTCTTGTTAGTTCCCTAGCACCAAGGCCCACAGGGGAGCGTCCTCTCACTTACATGGGCGCACACGTGTGGGACAAGTGACCCACTGTTCACTTCATGACATACTCAAAGGCAAAGCCACTGATGCCATGGTGACTGGGCTCAAAAATAGCCAGAATTTCCTGTCAACTTTCCATATCCATCACTGCCTCCAGTAACAAAATACAGCTGACTGAGACAGACGTTTTCTGCCCCATACATATCTGTGAAACAGAAGCCAGTTAAGAAGCTTTCTGTGTGGGTATTAGATGAGGCAGTGCTCTAAACCCAAAGATGTATTTGTGCCTCTGGTCAGATCTCACTTTAATCCAGTCTAACAGTTACTTGAGTCCTTTAGTGCAATGTAACACTTCAGCAATCCAAATGCTACTGACAAGGTGACAAGGTGGTGGAGGTTGCAGCCGTTGACCTTGTACACTGTATTTTATTTCTGTTCTATAGTGTGTGTTTTTGTGTCTTTGATTTATTTTATTTTATTTTCCGTTGTAAAGCACTTTGTGGCTTGTGCCTGTGAAAAGTGCTATATAAATGTATTTTACTTACTTACTTACTTACAAAAAAAAATGCATTCATACCTTTTTGGTCTTATTACAAAGGTTATTGGTCAAATAACAATTCATAACTGTACCTTCTCTTAAAGATGAATTCTTGCAATGTTTTGCAGTCTATCCATTCGATTTACAATATGGCACATAGGTCATTTTTTATTCTCCTGTCTGGCTCTCCTGTAAGAATCTATTCACTCAGACACCTGCAATGGCAAGTCCCACACAGACTGATTTAAACACTTTATGGGTATGGCACTATGCCACTGGGCCCAGGTTCTCATTCCTCACTACTGTAACTACATACTGTAAACTAGCCTTCGTATTAGATTAAATGTAGCTTCTGAAAAATTCAAAGTAGTTACTGAACAACATGAATAATAATAAACAACTGAATAATAATGTCACGTAGGGCAACGCCCCCTCTCGTAGCTGTCACTCTGGGTTCCCTCATGTCCGTGTTCCCTGCCTGTTTGTCCCGCCCTGCTCGTTTGTCGCGTTTATTCCTTGTTTGTTGCCACGCCCCAGTGTCATTGCCATCACCTGTCCCTCGTTAAATGTCATTGTATAAAAGTCCCAGTATTCCCCCTGTCTAGTATCCATGGTTTTGTTTGTCTACCAGTCGGCCTATGCTTTGTTCATTCTGTATCGTGTTCCTGTTACCCATGCTTTCGTGGTTCTCCGTTCATGCCAATCATCCTGTTGTTCGTGAGTACTCCCCGTTTGCTGCCCAGTGTTATCTGTTTGTTTTAGTTATTCTACGTTTTACCCGTGTTTTGTTTTCCTAGTCCTGAGTTATGTCAAGTCGTGTTTCGTGTTCGGATTGCCCCTACGTTATGACCCCTGCCTGTTCTTTCGACTCCGGTTTTGGTATTCCCTGTATTAAATCTCGCTCATCTCTGCATTTGTGTCCGTCTCCTCGCTCCGTTGCTTCTGCAACGTTACATAACCATGGATCTAACCAGGACACAGCGAGAGAGCGAGACTCCGGTGAGTTTAGTCGCTGTAACGAGTTGTTGGCTGCTTCCGTGCAGTTTAACTCTCATGTGTTACAGCGCGAACGAGCCGGAGACAGGAATACCCCTGGCGCTGTGGGAACAAGGAAGTCTCGTCGCTCACAGAAGAAAGTGCAGTCACTTTTAACTGGCTTTCGCGACGAGACTCCTATCGAGCGCTACGTGTCTGCCCGGCTTGGCGAACACCACAGGCGTGAGCAACCTGTGGTGCAAGCAGCGGGCAGACGGAATGAGCGCACAGACGAGCGTTGGCTTAACCCTCGGTTTGCTCTCGGTGGCCACTGCGAGCTCCCGACGCCTCGGAGGAGGCGGAGCCATCGCAGAGAGAGCAACCGAGAGGCTTCTGTGTCTGTGTGTTCTTCCAGGCTCAACCCGGACACTGAGGAGGAGGACCTACCGCCGCTGATCCAGCCAGCTACACATCACGACACCCCCAAGTATTTTTTGGGGGGGAGTACAAGCCACGTCGGCTTGGCGGACACGCCCCCCGATTACGTCAGTATGGTGGCTCCGCCCCCCGAGGACAACAGCTTGGCGGACACGCCCCCCGATGATGTCAGTATGGTGGCTCCGCCCCCCGAGGACGTCGGCTTGGCAGACACGCCCCCCGAGGACGTCGGCTTGGCGGCTCCGCCCCCCCGAGGACGTCGGCTTGACGGCTCCGCCCCCCGAGGACGTCGGCTTGGCGGCTCCGCCCCCCGAGGACGTCGGCTTGGCGGCTCCGCCCCCCGAGGACGTCGGCTTGGCGGCTCCGCCCCCCGAGGACGTCAGCCCAGTGGTTCCGCCCCCCGAGGGTGTCTCATCCATGCTGGCTCCTGTCCTGGCGACCCAGGAGAGGTCGTCCACGCCAGCTCCCGTTCCCGCTGCCCGCCAGTGGCCCCTGCCTGTTCCCGCTGCCCGCCAGCGGACCCTGCCTGTTCCCGCTGCCCGCCAGCGGACCCTGCCTGTTCCCGCTGCCCGCCAGCGGACCCTGCCTGTTCCCGCTGCCCGCCAGCGGACCCTGCCTGTTCCCGCTGCCCGTCTGCCGGCTCCTGTTCCCGCTGCCCGTCTGCCGGCTCCTGTTCCCGCTGCCCGTCTGCCGGCTCCGCCTGTGCCCGCTGCCCGCCGCCCGGCCGCGCCTGTGCCCGCTGCCCGCCGCCCGGCCGCGCCTGTGTCCCCAGAGACTGTGCTGCCCTCTATTGGGCCCGGACATTATGTGCCCTCTGCTCTGCCCTGTACACCTGCCTCTGTACCCGTGTTCCCCTTGCTCCCGTGTTCTGTCCCTGGATTTGTGTTGGTCCCAGTTCCTGTGTGTGTGCCTGTTCGTGTCCTTGTACCCGTCCCTGTGTTTGTGTCTGGTCAGTTCCTCCAGGTCCCTGTCCCCGTGTCTGTTCCCCAAGTCGCGACCCGCTCTGTGCCCGTGCCTGTCTCTGTGGTCCATGCTGTCTTCACCTCAGTGTTTGCTTCTGCCTTGTCCCCTGGCCCCACTCCCGTGTCTGTCCCCAGTCCTGTCCCGTCCAGCCCTGCTCCCGTGCCTCGTCCGGTCCCTGCCTGTGTTGCCATTCCCCGGCCCAGCTCATGGCCAGCCTCCATGTCCCCTGTCTTTGTCCCTGCCATGCCCCAGGCCCAATGTCCTGTTCTGCCCGGTCCTGTCCCTCTGGTCTGTCCTGTGTCTGGTGTTCCTGTCCCTCGCCGTGTACCGTAGTTCCCTGTCCTGTCCTGGTCTGTGTCCCTGTCCTGTCTGCCCTTGCGTGCCCCGGAGTGGGGCAACGCCCCCTCTCGTAGCTGTCACTCTGGGTTCCCTCATGTCCGTGTTCCCTGCCTGTTTGTCCCGCCCTGCTCGTTTGTCGCGTTTATTCCTTGTTTGTTGCCACCAGTAGCGAACCGTGACCTTTAAACCTGGGCCCGCTACCCCCCCCCCCCCCCCCCCCCCCGAAATTTTTTTTTTTCCTTTCTTAATAAACTGCAATAAAGAAAAACTGACACGACAGTACAGCTTTAAAAACGCAATAAACAATAATATCTGTACTAGTTAACGTCTTAAGCAAAATAAGTTTCCAAACAAAATAAGGTTCAAGCGGAATATGTAAACAACGCGCACGAGGACGTCAAAGGGATGAATCGAAACTAGCTAGCGGTGGTGCTAACGACAGCTAGCGTCGCCACAGCGGGCGGAGAATTATCATAGAGTTAAGCCCGCCCACTAAGAGAGAAGATATGATTGGTCAATTTTGCTCTCATTTGAAACTGGTATTGCGCTGAATTATAAACTGCCAGGCCCTCTGTAAACGAACAGCGGGCATCACAGTCCTGATAGGGGGAGACACAGGCTCACAGGCTTCCATTTAACCCCTCACCTTCCAACACAGATTGAATAGACACAGGTGAATATTTTATTTGCTTATATTTTTGTAATTGTTTAGATGTCGAATGTCAAACTGTAAGTAGATAAAATAAAATTGGATAATTATATATATATATAATGCTTTAAAGAATATTTTAGGCCCTCTGAGAGGGGCGTAGAGGGGCCCTGACGGTTCCCCACTGGTTGCCACGCCCCAGTGTCATTGCCCATCACCTGTCCCTCGTTAAATGTCATTGTATAAAAGTCCCAGTATTCCCCCTGTCTAGTATCCATGGTTTTGTTTGTCTACCAGTCGGCCATGGTTTTGTTTGTCTACCAGTCGGCCTATGCTTTGTTCATTCTGTATCGTGTTCCTGTTACCCATGCTTTCGTGGTTCTCCGTTCATGCCAATCATCCTGTTGTTCGTGAGTACTCCCCGTTTGCTGCCCAGTGTTATCTGTTTGTTTTAGTTATTCTACGTTTTACCCGTGTTTTGTTTTCCTAGTCCTGAGTTATGTCAAGTCGTGTTTCGTGTTCGGATTGCCCCTACGTTATGACCCCTGCCTGTTCTTTCGACTCCGGTTTTGGTATTCCCTGTATTAAATCTCGCTCATCTCTGCATTTGTGTCCGTCTCCTCGCTCCGTTGCTTCTGCAACGTTACAAATAAGTAGTTAATTAAATGATAACTCAAAACATGTAAGCAGCTCTAATGATCATCCTGCCTACTTAAACGGTCAAACTAAGGTATTCTTCTCCAACTAAAGATAAAGAATGGTATTTACTGGTTCCTAGCCTATCAACAAAAGATATTCATGTGTTTTTAGAGTAATATAATAACACTGTTATGTTTTGCGTTGTAGAAACTGCATGCTCTCTTCCTTTAATTTCCTCCCTCTTCTTCCTTGGCTTCTCTCAGATGGCTGTGATGGTGTAGTAGTGCCAGTAGGAACCCTACTCTTTAATCATCATGGTGGAGGGGGGGGGGGGGGGGGGGTCTTGTCCCATGGTAATGTGCTAGACGTGGACATTTAGTCTCAACAATGAGCCCTTTACATGTCCAGCTTGACTGTTTGACCATGCTCTCCTCCCTGCTCTCCTCCCTGCTCTCCTCCATGCTCTCCTCCCTGCTCTCCTCCATGTTCTCCTCCATGCTCTCCTCCATGCTCTCCTCCCTGCTCTCCTCCATGTTCTCCTCCATGCTCTCCTCCATGCTCTCCTCCATGCTCTCCTCCCTGCTCTCCTCCCTGCTCTCCTCCCTGCTCTCCTCCCTGCTCTCCTCCATGCTCTCCTCCCTGCTCTCCTCCATGTTCTCCTCTCTGCTCTCCTCCATGCTCTCCTCCATGCTCTCCTCCATGTTCTCCTCCCTGCTCTCCTCCATGTTCTCCTCCATGCTCTCCTCCATGCTCTCCTCCATGTTCTCCTCCATGTTCTTCTCTACCACTGCCTTCCTTTTGCCCTTTTGTCTTTTTTTTGGTCAAAGTATCTGGAAAGCTTCAGGGCATGATCTGAACGCTCCTCGTGGGTTGTCCTTGTCCTTCCCTAAGCTATTAGTAGACTTTCCTCAACATTACTCTTCTAATAGTACATCTTAAGTGCTTTTAGTGTGGATGTTTGCCAGCCCTCTGTGTTTGGGGGACTTAAGTTAGCTAGGCATCCCCACTGGCAGCTAGGATTGGAGGGTTTAGTTATAGCCACTATCCACTTGTGGTTGGGTTTGGAGGGTTTAGCAGTTGGTAAATACTACTGGCCACTAGGTTTAGAGAGGTAAGTAATCCCACTTTGTAACTTCACTTTTGTTCTTTTGCATTTCATGAAAATAAGTCAGTAACTCTGCTGTCTAACAGTTATGCTTAAATATGATAAAATATCAAAGTGCATCATGAATGTCTGAAGGTCTGGTGGTCCTGAAGGTCTCACCATTCTCTGACTGCCACCAACACTTCTTGCGGTCTGGTCGAAAGGTGGTGATGACGTTCTCGATACGGTGGCTGATGGTGTTGTATACGGGGTCGTATGACCGGCGTGAGTCACAATGGAAACATTTCTTCTCTTCCTAAACCGGGTCAAACATTTGAAACCTTAAAAGGATGTAGGTCCAGCTACTACCATATAGTGCCAATATCCTCCTGTTAGTACTGGAGGATGTGACAACAGTAAGAAAACACTGGGCAGTCATGCTGTTTACCTGAAGATGACTGACGATGCAATAAGGTTCTCTCCTGCTGAGTCCACAGGTAGACGAGGCCTTCAGGTTTTTTTCTCGGCCCACCAAGAGATCACCTGTTGCTGGATAGCAGCTCCCCTGGGCACAGCCATGGGCATGATCAGGGTTCTGAGCAATGGCAGCTGCCAGGCCTAAAAGATCAAGAGAGACCTTAAATATCAACGAGACTCCTTTGTTGTTAAAGCAGAGGTCAAATTTCCAAGTAATGGGGTCTCATAAGTGCTTAAGAGACTATGATTCTTTACCATTACCCTTTGTTATAAATCTGCACTAGTTCCTTTGAGGGGGTTTTATGGCTTGAACCCATGTGTCCTTCAAGTTTAAAAATAAAAACACCCAAGAGCCATTAAACATCCTGAAATTAAATGCATATGAAACATCAGTGGGTCACAGAGACCTGCTGCTCATCTGAAGAGTCGAGGCAGAACAAATAGAGAATGTGGAACAGGTGGTGGAAGAGACACGTGCACAAATACAGTCACCTACACACATATATTAGATTTTGTATATTACAATCATACCCCAAAAGCAAAGATACTCAAGCAGAACAGAACAAAAGCAGTACACAATCCACGCCCACACAAAATATACCCAACACAGCCTACAATACTCCAGTTATGCTAGAGCCTATGAAAAATCCAGAGAGGAGAATTCACAGACACTATCAACAGAGACCTGTCTCAGGCTACAAACCGAACAGCTGTGTTTGTCTGGCACCACCCCACCTCTCACAGTGCTGCCAGGATCACTACTCCACACACACGCACACACACACACACACGCACACACACGCACACACACACGCATACACGCACACATACACACACACACGCACGCACACACGCACACACGCACACATACACACATACACACACACACGCACACACACACACACACGCACGCGCGCACGCGCACACGCACACACACACACACACACACACGCACACGCACACACACACACGCACACGCACACGCACACGCACACACACACGCACACACACGCGCACACACACACACACACACACACACACACTGTAGACAGAATACTTTCTCATACAGTAGACGAACTTGCAAGCTATAAACACCCATAAATATCATATACACTCTGACAGACAATACAAGGAAATCAAGGATCATGCTGGACTTTTCTAGAAGAATAAATCCAACCACTAAGCTGAAGCTATCTATGCCCCCCCCCCCCCCCCCCCCACCCTTTTCCTGAAGCCCCATCCCAGTACAACTCCCAAGAGATTATTTCAGCTACAGCATAATAACTACTAAACTATTGCCAAACTTGCTTGGAAAATTCCATCCAAACTCTCTAATAGTGAAATGAAGTGTGAGACGGGCAGCTCTCAGATAATTTGTTCAGAACGGAGTGAGCTGCAAGAGTGAGACAATGATATGGACAGAGGGTGAGAGAAAAGGACTGCTCTCCCTCACTCCACTGACAGGAGACTGCCGGAGTAATATATTCCCGTTAATATATAATTATTTCACATTGCGTCCAGTTTAGTCACAACAGCTGGTTGCACTTCATTCAAACGTCCAACTCGGGAACGGTGTGAGGATCGGGTCCGGACGGCCGGACTGGCTCCCAACTCCTCTGTCACTCTCTCCTTACATGGACAAGGGGCTCAGGAATGTGGGAGGACAGCTGGCAGTGGAGACACACCTCCCAGCTAACAAAGCCCTGCTGTTGGGTGAAGACCCCTGGGGAACTGAGCTCCTAACCAGCACCCCTCCAATCAGCCGTCTCAGGGACATGCTGTTCATTGGCCTGCTGTGCTGCGAGTATCCTGGCTATAGAAATTAGTTCACGTGTTTTTATTTCTGATGAGTCACTGTATGACATGTATCCTCTGTTGATGCTGGACATGAAGCTATTTTTCTTGCTTCATGGTAGTGATCACGTCGTACACTATACATTGCAGCTGGAGGTGGGCCCTTGTTTTGATGTGGTGTGGGAATAAAGCCACGCCCCTTTCAGACCCACCTCTGAAGTTTTTTGCTGTTCAGCCCTTTTGGGTTGATGGCCGTGCGCTGTCTCTGTTGCTCGAAAAACAAGAGTAATGAGTGTGGACCAAATATTTCCCATCATTCTCTCTGGCCTCCTGTCTGCCTTGTCTTAGCTAATCTCCATGACATGAGCTGGAAGA
Source organism: Brachyhypopomus gauderio (assembly GCF_052324685.1). NCBI lineage: Eukaryota > Metazoa > Chordata > Actinopteri > Gymnotiformes > Hypopomidae > Brachyhypopomus > Brachyhypopomus gauderio. Next base: position 605,022 of record NC_135231.1, on the reverse strand, counting down.
CGAGACAAAGAGAGAGATTCTCTCCCTCTTCCTCTCCCTCTCCACTGCCATTCTAAATCCTCTCCCTAACTTTGTAAATCCATTTCACATAACTCCCCCTCCCTCCCCGTCTCCTTCTGTCTCTTTGGTATGTGCTGTAGTCTTCTGTCCTCGCCTCCTGACGTTCAGGGCTTGGCTTGGCACTGTGAGCCAGGTGGGTATTATCACTGCCGCGTCTGTCAGATTTCTCCCAGAACAGGGCAGCGGGGGGGTGGGGGGGGTGGTTGGGGCTTTCATTTTCTCCTCTGGCTCACTCTGTCACAGCTTTCAGGGTCGAACATTCGCTCCACTGAACCAGTGTACAGACAGGGCAGAGAACCCAGTGCCAGTCCTAAACCATGGTCCTACAGACAGGACCCTGCTCCCCCGCTGAACTATGGAGGGGAAACATGACACTTACACAACAAATTCTCCACCTGCCGAGCCACTGGGAGAAGCCTGGCGCTTCCTAAGCAGGTCAGCGAGGGAATTCAGTTGCCTCTCACAAACACGCCAGCAAGCCAGACACTAGGAAGGAATTTAAGTGTTCCGGGATATAACTGGTATTGCCACCGAGCTGACAGTGACGACCTGCACCAAATGTCAATAACTTTTCTACCCTTTAAACCTACTCTCTAATGAGATTACAGTTTTACTTATCTCTGCACACAGCAGTTCTTTCCCCCTTTGATGCAGCTATCTAGTTAACCCTGGCCACTCCTCCTCCTGTCTCTGTGAATGCTGAGAACTTTTGTCCTGATCCACAAATCCTCAGAGGAGGCAGAATGAATGGAAGCCAGAACTCCTCTCGAGTTCTGGGTCAGTACTAGCGCTGGTGAACTCTGACCCTCCCAGGAGTGCAAATGATAGAAATCAAATGCCATCCTGCTGAAACACCTGCTCCATCTGCAGGGATGTGCTTTATATGACTCCAACAGTGGGCCTGTTACTTGTGTACATCTGGTAAACCATGGAGACTCACACTTTCTCTCACACCTACTCATCTAGAGCTTTATCTGAGTGTTAAATTAACTGCTGTATAAAGTAAAGAGTGGGGCAAACAGGAACCACAACACTGTTAATCCTCTTTTGATCACTGCACTTTCAGCACGGTACTGTATATTTTGGCAGTGGTAATCTTGGCTTTTGGGCTGTCTTGTAATTCCAGCTCATAAGGCAGTCTCAGTATCTGCTCCATTCTTTAACCCCGCTGCTATTTCCAGCTCTTTCTTCCCGACCCCTCCACCACCTCCAGGCACTTCCTCTGCTCCAGGCCCGCCCTCTGTGGCCCCTGAGAAACACTTCACACTGGGCTACCGCTGCCTTCAAGGCCAGTGGAAACTTACACTGCTGTCAAAGGCACAGACCTGCTGTTGAAGCTAACTTTAATGTGTCCACCGTGCATGCATCTAGAGAGTACAGGAAACTGGGTTTCCACTGGTTATAGTGTTAGACAAGTCAACAATAGTTAAACTGTAGAATAAAACACAGAAGGACTACAAATTGACAATACTGACCTGATGAGGACCTGCTGAGTTTGAGAAAACCTGAAGACTTGGGCACTTCTTTAGCACATATCAGTCCAAACTAAGACTATGACTAATACTAAGGTTTGTGTAAAGTGCTTGGGCATTTATGTGCATCTATAGACACATGACACATTCTAACTACAAGTAGTAACAAATGTGTGTGTGTGTGTGTGTGTGTGTGTGTGTGTGTGTGTGTGTGTGTGTGTGTGTGTGTGTGTGTGTGTGTGTGTGTGATATTATGTGTGTGTGAATATTTTCCTTTAAGTGAATGCAAATAAACTGCTGACCTTTAGCCTTTTCCTGCCAAGTGTGTGACCAATAGGAAGGTCGCAGCTAAGTTACAATACGCAGAATCGCCGAAGCTTGAAGTCCCTCAGGTTCGTCTGGTAAAAACATGGATGAACTGTTCTCCAGACTTCACCCTTTGCTTGTATGTTGAACATGTGCATGGCAAATTTAGAGCGATTCCCTGACCCCCCGGCTGTGACCTTGTTCAAGGTGCTTGTTTGAAGGCCACAGCAAAATGCGTCCCCCGTTGTTCAGAGGTGAGGGGCTTTTTACAGGCCATTAGCTTCGCCCTGTTAGGGGCTGCTTCCTTGGTGTGTAGGTTCCTTCTAGACTGACCGAATGCAGAGGCATAAGTGAGGGGCAAAGCACCATCATCACCAGCCATACTGCTGCAGACTTAGCTGGGCTAAGCGTGGGCTGGTGTGAGGCATGAGATGAAGTTGGATGTTAAAACACTCCACACAGGCCTCACATGCAAGAAATGTCACCGATAAGACAAACAACTGGCGTCTCTGCAGGTTTGGATCTAACGTGAAAGTCCTGTGTGGAACATGTGGACCTCTGGGAACACTTGCTAATTATTGCACTCATACTGAATGTAGTCTTGTAGGTATTTCAGTCTTGCTAGGTATTGCTCTGTGTCTAATCTTATATTTTGTTGTCTTCTTTCTAGGTGTCAGCACTGGC
>NC_135231.1:277500-300000 GCF_052324685.1 Brachyhypopomus gauderio | reverse complement strand
ACCAACAGAAGGTGTAGTAACACATCAAGGCAGCTAGCTAATTTCTATAGGACACTTCTTTATAATTTATTTTGGCTTTTTTTTAGTTTTGTCATTTTATTACTAGGGGAGACCAGGGACAGTTGTAACACTTTTTGTGATTTTTCCAATAAATCAAAAAATATGTACGGGTTTATGAAATATGTACAAGTTGCAAAATTGTGCAAAAAGTGGAGTGATAGTCACTCCACTGTTACAAACGTCCCAGGGTAATGTTTGTAACACATGCCAGGGATGGTTGTAACATCTAAAATGTACGTAATTAATCAATCAAATACTCAAAATGAAAAAGATTATTTATCATTTATGTTATTGTGACTATTAATTTCTTTTTTTTTATTAGGCCTAAATATTACTTTCACACTACATGACAAAACGAAGAGGGGCACCACACATGGTGTGATGGGAGGATGAAGGTTCAGGCACCACACATGGTGTGATGGGAGGATGAAGGTTCAGACACCACACATGGTGTGATGGGAGGATGAAGACACCACACATGGTGTGATGGGGAGATGAAGGTTCAGACACCACACATGGTGTGATGGGAGGATGAAGGTTCAGACACCACACATGGTGTGATGGGGAGGATGAAGGTTCAGACACCACACATGATGTGATGGGGGGATGAAGACACCACACATGGTGTGATGGGAGGATGAAGGTTCAGGCACCACACATGGTGTGATGGGAGGATGAAGGTTCAGGCACCACACATGGTGTGATGGGAGGATGAAGGTTCAGACACCACACATGGTGTGATGGGGACGATGCTGCAGGTGGTGTGTAGGATGCCACCGTTGCCACAGTGGGTGTTGGAGCTGTAATACATGCAACTGCATTCACTGCAGCTGCAGTGGAAGATGGAACCTGTGGTGTCACTGCTGGCGGTGGGCGATCTGTGACCAGGGATGGTGCAAAGTCGCTGTCAAAATATCTCTTTAAAAAGGCCAAATTCCAGTGCCTACAAACCCTGCCTGAATATTTGATGTTGTTGCAGCCAGGGGAAGGACACTCTTCACAATGCTTGGCAGATCATAAATGGTCATTGTCACTGACTACTTGGTTCAGGGACGGTTGTATCAAGGCGTTACAATCGTCCCAGTATCACCAGTTATGTTTTCACCTCATGTGAACGAGCCTGACTGCTAGTTGGACACATGTTAATCATTTCTAATTTTAGCTTACAAAACAGTAATTCTAATAATACTTGTTTGGATTCATAGATATTTGATCTCAGGACAGTATCCAAAAAATACCTCTGATAGAAAAGTAAAATTTTTACCCCAAAAAACACTTTTGGTGATTACTTTCTCTGGGAGTTTCAAATGTGGCTCCTTTTTTGTTAGCAAAAAGACAGTATAACTGAGCATGTGCACAGTGAGTGTAATCACTCTAGCTTGTTTCTGTTTGGAGGAATTCAAGGTGTTACAACCGTCCCTTGTTACAACTGTCCCTGGTCTCCCCTACCTTTAATTTATTAATCTATTGATTTGTCTGTATAATAGTGTATGTCTATTAATTGGCCTTTAAGACACCTATTATTTTTTTATGTGTTGGTCAGCCGAGTGGAACATTCAGACACAATATTTCACCACAACCATGAAAAAGATTACAGGTTACAAGGTTACAAAACAGCGTTTTTGTAGGCAACACTGCCCCCTATAATGACATGTGGGAATTACATTAACTTACCTTGATTTAATATTACATTTAATTCTATGCATTAATATACTGTATAATGCATATATGTGAGTACTTACAGTCATGTTTTCAGGGAAGTTTTTGTGCAATAGGAGCCACATTAAAAATATAAAAAATTAAAAAGTTTCCTTGTTTCTGACATTCCCAGGAATCCACCCAAGACTTGCTGGTAGCTTTACAGGTTGATGCAGAAGAGGTTAGTCGGAGTATTCTGTCCCTGAAGGACAAGGCCAGGAAGCTTGCCTGTGAATGGTTACAGCAACGCTGCCGTGCCACACTTTCTGTTCTTCTGTCAACTAACTCAGCCCTCTGCCGGGAAGAGAGTCTACGAGAAGCCTTCCTGATTGGTGGAACACTCATGAAAATTGATTGCAGGGACCCAAGGTGGCACCTTCTCTATACAGATACCCTGCTCGCCCAAGGTGAAGTTTCGTGCACCTCACTTTGACGCTTCCCTCTTTGCGGCATGGTGGTTGAGACGTGCAGGCGAGCGTAGTGGGGGTTGTTGTGGATGGCGGACTGAAAGCCTCTGTGTTTGCGCCTGTGTCAGGGGAGGTGAGGGCGGCAGGAGCACACCTCCAGCAGGTCTTTGGGCAGGAGCCTCGTGATGCACCAGCCAGGGCCAGGTGGGCAGTGGTGGAGAGCTGGAAACAGAACTACTCTCTAGCAGCCAGGTGCATTAGTGGAGTGTCTGAGAAGGAGCCCTCAGTGCTGGACTTTCTGCTGACCCTCATTAAGCCTCCACAACGAAGCCGTCTGGCGCAGGTACCAAACCTAAACTTGTGGTCTCGCTCTCACAGAGGCCGTACCTTTGTAGGTGACGAACAAATGACTCTAGCATTCATGTGTGCTCATGCACACCAGTAAAGAGTTCCTCTCTCTTTTGTTCCTCCCTCTTTCGTCAGGCAGCGTTTCAGGAGGCTGCTAACGTCTGGGAGGGCGGGCAGCGGGAGCGTGCACTAGCCCTGCTGACGGTGGCCGTGCAAGCAGGGGGCGGTGCCGAGTGCCAGCACCTGCGTCAACGAGCGGCGTGCCTAGCCCACCTGGGCCTCCATGAGCGGGCGGTGTCTGACATGGATCGGATCGTGAGTTCCTACAGCGTGGGCGATGGTGGTGGTGGTGAGTTGCCCAGGGTGGTGGTGGAGGACTTGTGCCGGAGGGGACGCAGCCTACTGCAGTGCTCACGGGACGAGCCTGCCCTGCAAGACTTCTCTCGAGCTGTAGAGCTGGACCCGGAGCAGGCGCTGCAGTGCGTGGATGCCGGCCCCGGGAGGGCCCACCTGGCCCGGGTCTTCCTGCGTCTCGCCCTGCAGCGCTATGGAGAGCAGCGGCTGGACACAGCATGGCGCATGACGGAGGACGGCCTGAGGGTCGACGGCAGCAATGTGGAGCTGCGTCGGCTCAGGGCCAAAATAAAGCGTGAGGGCTCTGGTTCCTGTATTGTACACTGAACAGACTAGACTGAGAGGTGGATGCAGATTATGGAGTGAGGTAGATAACAACATAATTGAAATGTATTTGTAATAGATGTGTGTAGCTGAGTGGCTTGGGAGTCGTTTTCTTTGAGTACATGGTGTTATATGTAAATAAAAATGAACAGTGCTATCGTGTAATAACAATGAAATCTAATTTAAAAGATTGTCATTTACACTACACACAAACCCACAAACCTTTCAGTACTCAGTAAACAGTAGACAGGCTGTGTGGATTCCATGCAGTTTCATCTGGTAATGTCAGTAAAATTATTATTAGCCCTCATCCAAGAAATACATCTGTCAACCAGCTGTTGTAAAGATTCAAGGAAAAATTCAATTTATTATATCTGATGGTATGTAAACAGTGGACAATAATAAAATTGAAATACAACAAGCATATTTTAGAGGATAAATGGTTTAATTATTGTATGCAAGGTTACATTTGGAGCACAGAGCTAATTTATGTTTAGATATTTTACAATCTGATTGATAGCAGTGTAAATGACTACTGTTCAAACTATAATGTTTGCACTGTTAACCCTATTGCATATTATAACATGCAGCCCTCTCTAAAAGAACCACATATCTTTTTGTATTTCATTAAGTGACTCATTACAGTGATACCTTTCCATTCGCGTCACTTACAGCTTTTACCACAAGATGGCATTATACTACCAACGTTTTAATACAAATTAACGTTAAACGGGATTTAAGTTTTTAATTGGTAATTTGCATCTTTATCTCTGTAAAACGAGTATCTCTTTCTGTAACGAGTAAGAGCACTGCTGATATGAATACTACCGCTAAAAGGCATAGAAGTTCAATTCAAACAGGTATCATTAATGCCCGCGTGCAGCGAATACCTGCAACCCTGTTTTCAAGAAATAAACGCACGCAATTCTGGACGACGGAGGGAGCAGCGCAGCGTGGCTTTTCCATTTGTTGTTGATGTAACTGAAACGACCAAACAGTGTCATTTTATAATTCGTGCTAAGTTTTATTTGCTCTCAAAGTAATAATTCTACCAGGAAAATGCCCGTACACGCCATAGCGTTATTGTTTATGCTGAATGGAATCAATTCATCGCCAAGTCTTGCAGGTTTACAGCCGTTCACGTGAGTAATAACGTGAGGACCATTGCTTAGCCTTAGTGTGTGTGTGGTGTGCGCGTGTCCACTCGGCTGTGCCTGTTCGTATACTTACACTGCGGTTACAGTTAAAATACTTTGGATAAGCCATATGTAATGTTCATTTGTCTTTGATGAATTTTTAAATTAAACTTATTTTGAATGTTCAAAAATATGAAAAGCCTAATCTATATATATTTTTTTCGAGTCAAAAGTGACCACTGCTTTTGATCTTGCATTTTGTGTTTTTCATAGTGATACGATAGGTGATCCTAGATTAGGCGAAACTACATTTTTAATGCATGATAAATTGTGTTTTCTGTGTTAGTGCAATTCCTGATACAGTGTATAACGTTCCTTACACAGATGAAAAAAAACCTTGTGATATCACTTCCACTTGTAGACCAAATGTCTGTATGGAGCGACAGAGAGTAATTAAAGTGGAGAAGCAGCCTTGTGTGAAAGCATTCATCCAGATGGTTAAAGTCTGGAAGCAAGCTTGCCCCGGGCAAGGCTGGTGTGTGAGCTATGAAAGGAGGTGGGTAGAGTTTAGCCTTTACCTAATCTTATGTTAACTGACGATGTGCACAAAGTCTTATATCAACTTTTATTGCAGGGCCCTCTGGTGCAAAATTGTGCTTTCGTTTATCCAGCCATGTCCTCACTCCTTTACTCTCTTCCTTCCTTTCACATTTCACTGGAGCCTCAAACAGATGATCATCATGTGACTTCTGTATGAATACAAGTGCTGCATTGATACATCCCAGCATCCGCTGTCTGAGACACGGTGTCAGGGCTGCGGTTCGACTGTGATTTCGTCCTAACGACCCTTTTCATGCTGCCTGCAGGGAACCCTGACTGTACGTTTGCTGTGACATTACACAATAGAATAGTGAAAGTCAGTGGTTAGCAACTGAGCTGCTGAGACATGACGCCATTTAAAACCCTCAGAGGCTTCAGGACTCAAAGGAAAGATCGTGGCTCAAATCATTTTTGTCCCTTAACGTCGGCTATTAGAGCACAATGCTGAAACCGCCATGTTAAACTGGACTAAACAATTACTCAGCTAATTAGGGTTTGGGGCCTGCCAGTTCTCATGTCCTATCTTCTCCAGTTCAACTGGATGTGTGTATTCCCATCCAAATTGACTGCTGCAGTTTCAGGTCTCATAGCATCAGAGCTGAATGCATCCAACTATTGAATGAATGTATATTTTCTCAATTCTGTAATGTAACCATTGTTTGATGTTGTCATAGTCTGCCTGAAGACTGCAGCTTCAATTCTGGATTCCAATTCATTTTCAAATCCACTTTTCAGTTCAGTTTTCAGTCTAGAATACAAGTAGAATTTTAAAGTCTTGTTATGTGGAAAGCCATAATGATGTTTTCGTATGGTTTGCTAGGACTACCTACTACATAGGCTACAGGCAGATATACACCCAAGATTCTTCATTCAGGTGCTGCCCCGGTTGGACACAGCTCAGTGGGGACACAGGCTGCTTGCACAGTGAGTGTCTGGCCTGATGCTTTTCTGACATGATAAATGATTTATTTTGTGCAGTCAGAGTAACAAAGTAATATATGGTAACTTCTTACATTACAACACCACATTTATATCATATCTGTGATATTACAGTGTAATGCTTTGTAACAATATATAATAGTGTATTGTTCCTCTTTCTCTTATAGAATATAATGAATAATGTTTTTCTTAAATGCTGAAAGACTTTGCTATATTTGCATATTCTTTCACAAGAGCCACTAGGGGTAGGAACAAAATAGTAACAAGGATTCCTAATTACACATGAGCGTTCAGTATGGAGGTACAGATTTTTAAGTTCCGTAAATATTGTTATTATATGCAAGTATACCCACTATTTTACACTGCAGTTAATGGTAAAAGTTAGTTTAACACAGAAAGCAGGTTTCATGCTGCTATAAGCATTTCTTGTAGTTGGAGAAGCTTGGACATTACTGCAACATCACAAATTTAAAGATTTTAACTAATGAGTAACTCCCAGTAACAATCTGATAATCTGAAAAATATTGTACTCTGTACTGTGGGGAATCACACTCACTCAAGGAAAAGCAGCATGATTTATAACCCAAATGCTATTGGTCAGCAGTAGAGGAGAACTCCAATTTTTCTTTCATGTACTGCAGCAACGTTATGAAAGAAACCTGAAAATGAGGTTCATCATGAACATTTAACTTTAAACATTAACATTATCTTCCCTGATGTTCATTGATATGACCACTAATATGAAAAACATAACTATCACAGCAACAGGTTACGGCTGTGCTACACATTTTCCTGTTCTGTTTGAGGTGATCTTGTTTTGTGTCACTTTATGCTGGTCTAGCAGTAACACATCAGACCCTTTGCATGCGCAGGTCCCTCATCTTGTAATCTTCCTTCATTTTGGACTGAAACAGACATTTCTCTCTATTCACATCCCTTGTTCCTGTGGAGATCATACATGAGATCTGCGGCTAGTGCCTCTCCTATAATCCTTTCACTGAATGGTTATTAATAGGGCCTAGTGCAATCTCAGTGGATTCCTTGTGGACTGTGAGAACTGTACTATGCTATTAACATGAATGATGAAACCATACATTTTCTAGATTAGATGTTTTAGATGAGATATTTCATCATGCTCCTGTCTCCGGGTCTGTCTCTGTTGGGACTCCGATGTTGTCACGCACGAAAACGTTCAAAAGTTTTTTCTGCTGCACTATTCCACCGACATGCAGCTTCTCACTAGTAGAAACTCTCTCTGTTTTCTCTTAAACAACCAGCTAATGACGTAAGGCCTGGTGTCCTTCTGGCCTGAAAGGCGGCTGGGATGTGTGTGTTGATGCTGCTGCAGTGCTGTTTGCACGAGGGTGTATCTGAGCCTAATGTCACTCTTTAATGCTCATTACACTGGATAGAGTCCAGACTGCTTATCCAAAATAACATGAGGAATGATCTAGTGTGAACTATTTGGACCAGGACACATTAAAACCAGTATATGCTTCATTGTCTTGAGAGTTTGCCATATGATTATGTAGTATGTGAGGTAATCCACAATATTTTCTCTGATCCTAGTAAATCCATTTATTTTGTGCATAAACATTGAGGTTATTTTAATTGCTGTTTAATCCAGTGGTGCGAGGATGTTTTGGCAGTGTTTTGGTTGTCATAATCTGACGTTGTATACTGAGTTGAGTTAAAACTTTGCTCAGGTAAAGCTATAGTTAGTAGATAGATCATAGTAGCCTAAAATTATTCTTAAACTATTGACCCTTGAACTCACCAAAAAACAACTTCAGTCTAAGCAAAAAAATACCAGGTCAAAAGCACCTGGAGATATCTGTAGAACCCAAGAGTAACTTAAAGCAAACAGTATCTTTCAGTTTAGGAACCAACACTGGTTAGGCGTTCTTCTCATTTTATGAGAATTTTGGCCTACAATAAAATTATAAAGTTAGTGGAGTCACCAACAGGAAATAGTAAATAAAATTAAGTAAATGTGAACGACTGAAATGGAAGAGATAAAGGTTGATTCCTTCCATCATATACATCATATATGAGTATAGGAATATGAGAGTATAATGTATATGCATGTTTACATTTTACTTAGTCATTTTCCACATTGTATTTTTTTTTTATATTAAAGATCTCACATCTTTTTATAATTGTTCTTTGTTTTAATTGTTCTTTGTGTCTTTTATCCTGGAGGCAGTGTGCATTTTGTTAGAATGAATACATCATTCTATAGAATGAATACATCAACACTAGATCACTTCATACATTTTATAATAAAACTGTTCGAGCTCCAGACTCTTTTCCATCATATCTGTGCACTACTACCTTCTGCAATTCTCTTATGTCTTTCTTCATTGAGAAAATTGAGAATATTTATAAATCCCCTGATATTCCATCCACTGCCCACAACATTGGTTAAATCATGTTTACCCACTGTGCTCCCTCTTATTACTGCTATTATTCATTCTTCTCTTAGGACTGGGACTGTACCAATAGCCTTTAAAACGGCAGCTATTACTCCGATTTTAAAGAAACCTGGTGCTGATCCGTCTGATTTTAATAACCTATGACCTATTTCCATGGCCGGAGTGGGCCACTTTTTCAGCCCGGGAGTTTCATGCGCAAATCCGGCCCAAAATTATTTTTCCATCCCAATCGGCCCAAAGTAGAGATTGACAAGAGCCGGCCCATCGGGAATCCTCCCGAATCTCCCGATTAGCCACTCCGGCTCTGCCTATTTCTAATCTCCCATTCATTTCAAAAATTTTAGAGAAAGTTGTTGCAGCTCAGCTTCACTCATATCTATCACACAATGTTTTATATGAAAAATTCCAATCTGGCTTTCGATCTTCCCATAGCACAGAAACAGCTCTGGTTAGAGTTACTAATGATCTCCTCTCTGCAGCCGATTCTGGTCTTCTCTCTATTCTTATTCTCTTGGATCTGAGTGCTGCTTTCGACACTGTTTGTCATTCCACTCTTCTTCACAGATTGTCCTCTATTGGGATAACCTACACTTCATTTTCCTGGTTTAAATCATATTTATCAGATCGTTCTCAGTTTATACAGCTTAAAACTTCCACTTCTCAATCCTCTCCTGTTACTGCTGGTGTGCCTCAAGGCTCTGTCCTGGGCCCCCTTCTCTTTATGGTTTATCTTCTTCCCTTAGGTATAATTTTTCGCAAATACAATATAAATTTTCACTGTTACGCAGATGACACCCAGCTCTATCTTTCAAGTAAGCCTTCTTCTAAATTTCCCTCAGCCGTTCTTGCAGATTGTCTAGTTGAAATTAAAACCTGGTTTTCTCATAATTTTCTCAAACTAAATGGAAATAAAACAGAGATACTTCTTGTTGGCACCAAGTCTAATCTCTCTAAAGCAAATAATTTTACTCTCACTATTGATAATTGTTCCGTTTCTCCTTCTGTTCAAGTGAAGAGCTTGGGTGTCATCCTGGATAATACCTTGTCATTTCAATCCCACATAAACAATATTACTCGTACTGCTTATTTCCACCTCAGAAATATTAATCGTCTTCGCCTTTCTCTCTCGTCACACACTACTGCCATTCTGGTCCACAATCTTGTTACTGCTCGTTTGGACTACTACTAATTCTCTTCTTTACGGTCTTCCTCTGAAATCTCTGCACAAACTCCAATTGGTTCAGAACTCAGCCGCTCGTATTATTACTAGAACTCCTTTCTATCATCATATCACCCCTGTTCTACATCAGCTGCACTGGCTTCTGGTCACGCAACGAATTCAATATAAAATATTACTTCTCACTTTCAAGGCTATTCACAACCTCGCCCCTCCGTATATTTCTGACCTTATTAAGATCACCTCTCATTCACGATCACTGAGATCATCTGCCTCAACTCATCTGTCTGTTCCCACTATGCACCTTGTCACCATGGGGGGTAGAGCCTTCAGTAGCTCTGCCCCAACACTCTGGAATGCTCTTCCTCCTGATCTAAGGAATTTGGACTCTTTATCTCAGTTTAAGTCGAGACTCAAAACACATCTTTTCAGAACTGTTTATAATCTCTGATGCTAAATGCTCTTTTAAATTATGTCTTATTTACTGATTCTATGCATTTGTAGTATTGTTTGTTTATTTTATTATTGCTGTGTATTACCTCTTTTATGTAAGGTGACCTTGAGTGTTTAGAAAGGCGCCACCAAATAAAATGTATTATTATTATTATTATTATTATTATTATTATTATTATTATTATTATTATTATTATTATCATTAACTGCTAGAATCAGGTACAACCATTGCCATCATTATTTGGCAAAATCAGTACATGCATGCAACAGCTCAGTTGAATGACACTGACTGAAGTGCTGTCTGGCTGTTTTCACTGACTGGATGTCAGATTGACATTGCATTGTCATTTTTTCAGTGCACCTGTTTCTAAAAACGTGTGATCCTGTTCTGAGGCTGCGAAATGGCTGAGTGTATTAGTGTGCGACTCCCCTGTGCTCCCCTGTGCTCCCCTGTGCTCCCCTGTGCTCAAGACGAATGAAAGCGCCGGATGCCTAGTGACCTGCTCCCCTGAGCTGGGGAGCCACTCAACAAGGCCCTTTTGTAGCAGGAAGAATCGGTGCCAGGAACAGCTGGCCAAGGGAATGAAGCCCTTCGGGTTGGAGCATGGCGTCGTGGGCCATCGTCTCAGGGTGTTTCTCTAGCTTTTGTGGTTTTCACAAGAGGCTAAACATACACAGTGCATCACCATTCAGTCACTTTGCACTTCAAGGCGTAGTTTTTTAATTCAGTAATTGAGTGTTGAGTCTTTTCGCGACTTGTCCAGTTGGACATGGCTTCACAGCTGTGAGTCCATGTCATCATTATTGATGTTAAAATATTCTTTATAATGTTATAGTGGTAATTCTTTATAATGTTAAAATATGAATCTCTTGAGAACTATTGCTTTTATTTTTGTTCAACAGATGTAACAGAGGAAACTGACAGAATACAAGAATGTTTGTTAGTGTAGGGCAGGAAAACTTACACAAATATGCCTAGTCCTGCCAATGCATCTGTGACTGTGCCCAAGCTGGTTTTGTAAACGGATACAGTACTTGCTTTATTCTAGTGTCATCATAGCGATAGGACGGTAAATCCTCTTTAGTTTGGACAAGACTCTGCTCTGAAGCATCACTGCCTTTAGCTTTTCAATTGAATGTTAATTTATTTGTTAAATAGTAAACATGTACTCAAATCCAGCAGGTAGAGCTCTTGTATTAGTTATGAGTGTGAATTTTGACCCAGTTTGCATTTCCTTAGATTTATCGTGCATGCAGACATTTGTTTGTCCACATTATCAGATCAGATGAGTAGACTCAGGGAACACCTTTACAAGCATGCATATGCCTCTGTCCTGCCCCGAACAGCTCATAGTGTTCTTAAATCAGCATGAATAAACACAGAAACCTGAACGTATTATAATTCTCTCACTTTCTGGAGTAATCACTTATAAGTTCATTGTAGAACTGCATTGGTCAAATTGTGAAATTATCTTACCACATATATTTCTAACATAGTTTGGTAAATTACTAAAACCAATATGAGGAAAGCATTATGCCTATTAGAACATTGAGCAAAATATGTCATATGTAGACTATGAGAAAGACTATAACAGCTGTGCTCTTTGAATCTGTTAGCCAAAAATAATATTTTCAATTAGTCCAATTTTTGCTTGCTCAGGAAGTTGGACTTTAGCAGCTGTGTATATGATGTCTTGCAGGCTATAGGTGTTGAGAAAACACATACAGAGAGTAACATGCTGATGAGCTGTGTTTATACTCTTCCAGTAAACTTGATCAGCAGCTCAAAGTTATGCAACATAGTTATCGTGATGCTGTTAGTGCTATTCAAATTATGTATTGTTATAACTTACTGCTAACTTGATATACAGTAGGGCTGTTTTAAAATGTGTCAATTTTTCAGGCTCTATGATATGCTGGAGAAGGCACAATTTACACATTCAGCTTACAAGTGGAGGCAAAATCCGACATTAGTTAGAACCTCAGAAAATGACTAAAATAAAATACTATGATGTAATATTTTTTTTATTGCTATCTTACTGTTAAGTTGAAATTCAAATTTGGACAAGCCTGTCGTCGTTGCATAAGGTGTTTGAGCAAACTTTTGAGCAAACACTGATGAGATGATTACACACACAGTGCCGATAAAGTCTGAGACAGGACATCCTCTCTCTGTCCTGTTGTCTCTCCCCCACGGCCTTGTGCTGTGTGGGTTTGGATGGGACCCAGTGTGCAGGAGCTTTACCACAGCTCTCTGAGGCCCGACTGCCTGTAAGGGGGCAGGCAGAGGTAAATATCCCCAACCTATCCTCCTGCACTCATACTCCTCCAGGGACCTCCGGTTCGGTGTGCCCTACGACCCGCACGGCTCATTCTCCCGTCTTGCTGCGAAGGCTTGAAACGTTGTGGCCAGCGGGATGTTGAACCACGGCAGACTGTTTGTACTCATTGCCATGGTGCTGATGCTCTGTGATGTGTGTCAGGCTATTGTCCTCTGAGCTCTGGTATAGCTCAGGGAGGTTGTGTTTGGCTTTGAGCTCCTCTAAAGTAGATTACAGTTAGTGATGCACCTGAACTGATATTGGTTTCAAATGTACGTAGGCCTTGATATGATCGGCAGGGTGAAGTTCATGAAGTGTCATGACATTCAGGTTTCTGTGAAATGACTCTACAGAAAAGTTTTTTCAAGCTTACATTTAAGATGAGGTTAGGACATTGAGCTTTTTGGAAATTCTCCAAAGATTCTGTCTCAGATTGTTAATGACAGACATGGAATAATGGAACCGGTTGCTATGAATTACAGCTAGAATCAAAGAATGCTTTAGATTTGAGGTAAAGAGAAGTGAAGCATATTGGTTTTGTCTGTTGAGCTAGTCAGCTGGTAACGATTAGAAGGGTGGTTAGATTGTCACTTTCAGTGATAGAATACAGGCGGCCAAATACTGCATGAACTCATGTATGTACAGTATTGTTGAAACAATCACTGTTGCTCCAGGAGTGATTTGGAGCTGGATAACACTCTTAAAGAAATATTCTATACATATTCATTAGTCAAGTACTTGTAGGTTCCAATCCCAAATACATCAGTAGTTCCCACCTTAACTGTGTGCATAATATGTAGGTGGGTAATCTGGTTTCTTTCTGTTTGCATATTATGAATATTATGAATATGAATGCAGGTGTCTTCTCAACTTGCAAACCTGAAGTGAGCAATACTTTATGCAACCTTCAGGCTTGTCCAAAGTGTGTCCAAAATATAGGTAGTAGATAGTTTATGTACAAAAAAAATTAACAATTGTGTTGTGAATGAAAATGTCCTTTATTACTCCAATAAAAGATCATAAGGAAAAGCACTCAAGGTTGAAGGTATCAAACAGTAACAAATTGTTTTTTTATGGATTTGGAAGCATTCTTACAGCTTGGCATGTATTAAGTGTTGAGTTAGCATGGACTCCATAACATGTAAATGATATGTATATATCCCCAAGCTTTTTATACATTTACATTTGGTCCATCTAGGTTGCACCTCTTGGAGATGCAAAACTGCATTTCATTGTGTTCTGAGTGTGATGCGCGAGGGAGAGCAAAAAAAGACAGGAGCGATCACACCAGTTTCAAGGAAAATGGAGGATTTAATTTAATTTAATTTAAATGGAGGATTTAATTTAATTTAAAATGGAGGATTTAATTTAATTTAATTTAAAATGGAGGATTTAATTTAATTTAATTTAAAATGGAGGATTTAATTTAATTTAATTTAAATGGAGGATTTAATTTAATTTAAAATGGAGGATTTAATTTAATTTAAAATGGAGGATTTAATTTAATTTAATTTAAATGGAGGATTTAATTTAATTTAATTTAAAATTGAGGATTTAATTTAATTTAATTTAAAATGGAGGATTTAATTTAATTTAAATGGAGGATTTAATTTAATTTAAATGGAGGATTTAATTTAATTTAAATGGAGGATTTAATTTAATTTAATTTCATTTAGTTGGAGGATTTAATTTAATTTAATTGGAGGATTTAATTTAATTTAATTTAAATGGAGGATTTAATGGATAAAGTGCACAAACTAAAAACCTGAACTAACCCAAAATAAGTATCCAATAACCAGCAGTCAACTGGTACAAAGTCAAGAGACACAGTATACAGTCCCTGACATAAGTTCTGTCGCTTATCCATGTTGTGGAAACAAAAGCTTATAACCTGACTAAATTCATCGATTGGTTTTAGAAATGACTCATATGAAAGCTGAAACCCTCTCAAATGAGATTTAATTTACGAAAATAAATTGGCTTTACTGCAGAAATATTGATCTATTGATTTAATGAACACAGAAAGGTCAGATTTTGGCAAGACAAAGGTTTTGTCACCCACGAAAGTAAGGTGAAAATCAAACAAATAATTCACTTCATATACAAATATATGCTTCATAACACTGGTGAATGACGTTGTGGTGCTATTAGAGCCATAATTAATATTTTGTGTGACTTCCACGAGCTTGAAGGACCGCATCCATGCAGTCATGAAGTCATCAGGAATAGCAAAGAATGCAGTCTTACATGAACTCCCAGAGTTCATAAAAATTCTTTGGTTTTGTCTTCCAAGCTTCCTCTTTCATCCTACCCCAAATGCTCAATGATGTTCATGTCTGGTGACTGGGCTGGCCTGTCCTGGAGCACCTTGATCTTCTTCGCCTTGAAGAACTTTGATGTAGAGATGGATGTATGAGATGGAGCACCATCCTGCTGCAAAATTTGACCCCTTTTATGATTGGGAATGTAAGATGTAGCTAATACTTCTTGATATTTTAGGCTATTGATATTGCCTTCCACCTTGCAAATGTTTTGCACAACCCCATACTGAATGTAACCCCAGACTATGATCTTTCCACCACCAAACTTGACTGTTTTCTGGGTGAATCTTGGATCATACGGGCTCCAGTAGGTCTCCTGCAGTATTTGCGGTGGCTGTGGTGTAATTCAACTGAAGATTCATCTGAGAAATCCACCTTCTGCCACTTTTCCGGCGTCCATCCATTTACCTGCCTTTTGTTTAGTGCTGGCTTCTGGGTACTGATTCGACCATGGAGGCTGTTTCGAGACAGAATCCTACAAACTGTTCTAGTTGACACAGGGACTTGAGGTGACCAGGCCTGGTGGAGCTCTGCTGCAGTGGAAGAGGGACTGGCTTTGGATTTTCTAACCAACAAACGTTCCTCCTGAGCTGTTGTCTTGTGGGGTCTGCCGGACCTGGGCTTGTCAAAAACATCTCCAGTCTCTTCAAATCTTTTAAAAATTCTTTGTACTTGACGCTGAGACACATTAAAGGTGCCAGCCACCTCTGCAGTGGATTTGGTCTCCAGCGTCTTGATAATCAAGGCTTTGGTCGCAGGATGGATTTTTGGCATGTTGTCAGAGGTCAAGTTGCAGTGCAAGTGAAGGTCTGGGGTGCTGGAGTCCTTTTTATACACACCCACTAATTAACCAATCAATTAGTGAGCACAGGTGAGGCTGTAAACTAGGATTGGGTGCATTATATGACAAGGCGACAAAACTTTTGTCTGATCTTTTTGTGTTCATTAAATGATCAATATTTCTGCAGTAAAGCAAATTTATTTTCGTAAATTAAATCTCATTTGGGAGGGTTTCAGCTTTCATATGAGTCATTTCTAAAACTAATCGATGAATTTAAAGTCAGGTTATAAGCTTTTGTTTCCACAACATGGATAAGCGACAGAACGTATGTCAGGGACTGTATATAGCAGTGGCGGATGCTGGTCTTTCAAGGAGGGGAAGCTCAATTTGGGCTTGAGTGATAGAAGTCAGTCTCCAAACACAAGCAGCTACAACAAAAACCACCAGAAATAGAAGCTCGATTTGTCGCTAGTCGTTATTAACGAAGAAAATGCAGCTAAGAGAATTAGGAAAATCTCCAGTTCAACTCAGAACAGAATTAAAATTAAAATTAAAATTAAATGCTCCCGCGGAGGTTTACACCAAAAGATAGCTGATTCGCTCATTTCGCTGTCAATCAAAAAGGGATTCAGCCTCAGACAGATCATCCAATCATCATGCAGAAGCTGAGCGTCCGGGCCAGCCCACTGCCCCATAGACCCCCAGAGACGCTGAGCGTCCGATGGGCGGGACAAAGCCCAGCATTTTTATGAATCGTCTCGTTTCGCTGCACTCTTTGCTTCGCTATTGAACTCAGTAGACGCTCAGCGTCCACACCGTTTAAAGCACCGTGAAGCTGCGGGACTGAGTGAGAGGAAAGCCGCGTCGTTACCAGTGATAAGAAGCTAATTCTGAACAAAAGTTGAGCGCGTTGTAGCGCATATTTAGTCAATGACATGTACACACAACAGTATATGTTTGATCACTTATTTTTTGACATTTTAGGGGAAGCTGAGCTTCCCTTGCAGTCTTAGAGCAATCGCTACTGTATATAGACAGACAAACGACTCTCAGGTGTCAGGTTCCCTAATGGGCCACACCCACCCGAGGGACGAACGCAATGTCACAACAACAAGACAACAATGAAATTCTAGGACAGGGGTCACCAACATGGTGTCCGCAAGGACGTCATGAGTCGCCCGCGGGCCTGTTCTAAAAATAGTTCACTATAGTGCCACATATCAGTGAGCTGCATCTTTTTTTGCTATTTTTTAATCAGCCTTGCACTGGTGTAAACTTGAAAATGACAATATTTAAAAAAATAATTTTACATGTAAAATTGTTACATATTAGATTATTAGAGACTGCCCGTGGTTGCCGTGTGGAGACTAGCTAGCGGGCACAGTGAAGGTGCGGCGATTATTTACACCAGACAACATGGCCAAAAAAAGAAAGAAAACATAATTTTCACAGTGAATGGGAGGAAAAGTTATTTGTTACTACTGTAAAAGATTCCTGCGTGGGTCTTGTTTGCGGGGCGACGGTAAAGCGGCACAATGGGGAAAGACATTACAGGACGTGTCACACAAGCTATCATGCTAACCGGGCAGCGCACTACGTGAGGAAAAGGCCTGCGAGTTAAAGGCAGCTTTGTGCAAACAGTCTTTTTTCACGAGGCCGGTGAGAAACTCCCAAAAAGCAACCGAAGCCTCGTTTAGAGCTACACATTTCTTAATCAAGAAAAAGAAGAAAAAAGAAGGCATTTTCAGACTGAGAGATTTTCAAAGAAGCAATGATGATAATCGCAAATACTGTGCTTAAAGACGAGAAATATGTAACCGATGTAATCTCCACTCTCCCCGATGTCCCACTGGGGGCGGCTACAATGGTTAGAAGAGTTTCGGCTATGTCCGGGAACTTGGCTGATCAGCTGGACCGGGATCTGGCGAAGTGCAGGTGGTTTAGCCTCCAGTGTTGCAGTTATTTATAGAAATAAAGTATTTATAGAAATAAAGTATTGATATTTATCTGCTACCTTGTTAAATTATTGTTGATAATTATTGAGAGAAATCATTAACATGATCAGTGTCTTCACATAGATGAATATAATTAATAATAACATATAATTATACCTTTAATTATGTTATTATTAATAATAAATGATATTCATCTATGTGAAGCAAAATTTAGCAAATTTGTGATTTCACAAGTGTTTATCAAACTAGTAGGCCTCCGCAATAATTGGTATCCAAGAAGTAGCTCTCAGTTTCAAAAAGGTTGGTGACCCCTGTTCTGGGAAATGTCGCGGCCGTCGGTTTCGCGGCCGTCGGGTTCCTAGTGTTAAACTTATACCAAACTTATAATTTGTTACATTACATTTATTTCTTACTACAATACTGTAGTTACGTAGGTATCATAGCCAGATCAGGATAAGGTGGAGAGAGCAGTGTAGGGCTGCATTCAAAATTGCCTACTACATACTGGATACTGCATGCAGCACTCAGTATATACTGGATACTGCATACTGGTCCTCGTAGTAGTGTGCAGTACAGTTTCCAGTATGTGACAAAGGCAAAGCATACTACGGGGTCACGTGAACGTAGCGTTGCATGATGGGATGCAGTACACCACGAAGATAGCTCTGTTTGCGTGCTGGAATATTTTGCGGAAGTAGTAGGTCATCCGGGTATGTTTCGCGTACTGGAAATTTTTTTTTATTTGCATACTGAATACTGAATACTGATTTGGGTCCCAAGCAGTACGCCAGTAGTATGTAGTAGGCTATTTCGAACACAACCTAGGTCTTCTGTTCAAACGCTGTGTGTGTGGGAAGGCAGTGCTGCTAAGGAGCAGTGTTTCCCCTTGAAGGGCCTGCAGAGGTGTGTAGTGGTGCATCTCTGCACTGGTGACAGGGCAGTTGCAGAGATGTTGCAGTGTGGAACCCCGGGATGAAGCGTGTGTCGGTATTCCATCACTCACTCTTGTCCTTCGCTATGTGATGAGTCATGTTTGAAATGAATATATAGATCCTGTATTAAGGATCATCTGTATTGCTTTGTAACTACCCCCCCCCCCCCCCCCCCCCCCAAGTGACCCAGGGAATCAAACCAATCACCTTGGTGGCTCTAGCACCTCACTCAACCTCATCTAGGAGTTGCTGTAGCGTTACTCTCCAGAAGCCAGGGTTAGTAGGGTAGATATGGGGAAGTGGAACCAGCTGGGTTTACGGTCACTAGCCATTTTATTGGAATCACTGCTTTATTAAAAATAACACTTTATTAAAACACCCTGTAAAGATATAAAGGTAATAAAGTGTAGTAAAGACTGTAGCCTTTAAAACGCAATGATATTTTCAAACTGCAGCATTCACTGGACTTAAGTGTATCCATCTCCTGCACAGCTCTTTGAAAATCTTTTTGGGTTTGGGTGTCCAACCTGGTCATTGACCGGACATTTGACGGTGCAGTATATAGAGGCAGAATGAACTACGTTTGAAGAACTGTCTCGATTTACTAAAGGAATATAAATAATGGTGAGAGGTCAGAATCTGGTGGGAGGAGTCTATGGCAAGAATATAATGGCAGTGTCCACAGGGGGCAGTAGAGGGCAATATTAGCAGAATTGTAGAAGTTAGCTATTTTTGGTCATTGATTTGTTACAACTGAAATTCCATGAAATTTAGCTATTTTTGGTCATTGATTTGTTACAACTGAAATTCCATGAAATTAATTCAGTCTCATCTAACAAAATGTGATCAATCTTAGCTAACACAGTGTGAACACAATTGCAGTGAATTTATACAGTCAATACCCACACCATAATGTTTAACCATGAACGGGTAGAAATTTTAAGCTAGTTTCACTTTTTGACCCATTATGATGCATATAAAATAACAAAACAAAACATGAAAACAAACAGAAACTGGAAAAAGTACATTGTAATTCGGCCACAGTGTCAGCATCACAATACCCTGAAATATGCAGTGACATTCCTGGGATCCATGGAGGGCTTAAGCAAAGCCCTCTAAGACACAGAACAGGAGGCAGGACATTCCTCCTACATGCCTTGTCAATTAGGATTACTGTCCTTTGGCTGACCTGTATTATCTCATTCATCAGCCCACAAGGATTTCAGCGATCCGCCAGATATTCTCCTTGGTCCCCTCCTATATTCATACGGAAGATTATTAGCCTCTAAGCAGCATTAAACACAGGCACAGTAGTGGACCACAGAAAAGTTCATTGTTCAGTTATGCAGCATTGGTAGAGGAGATACCACTCACGGCCAGGGATGTGGAGCAAGATCCTGCTTCTGAAGTTTAGTTTAAGGACAGGACTAAATTGTTCCTTTAGTCAGGTTTAGCGTACATACCTCCATGTACATCCATTGAAAAAAGGAAGTTAACACGTGTCTAAACCACAGCATGGTGCTGACTTATATCTGCACATTTACCACGGTTCATTCAGTAGAGTTTGGGCTGAACCGCACAGAGCTTGTTTACCCTGCCATGCTCAGTCCTAAACTCTTCATGTCTAAGGGCATCGCCACGCGTTTGACTCCGCACACCGCCTGCTCAGCGAGGATGTGACTGAGGTAGAGGCAGTCATGGCCTGATGGTTATGGAACTGGTCTTGTGACCGGAGGGTCCCGGGTTCGATTCCCAACCTGAGGCCATGACTGAGGTGCCCCTGAGCAAGGCCCTTAACCCTCAATTGTTCACATGTATAAAATTGAGATAAAAAAAAAAATGTAAGTCTCTCTGGATAAGGGCGTCTGCCAAATGCCGTAAATGTAAATGAGGTGGTGTGTCATAAGCTGTACGCGCGTGCATGGTGAAGACGGGCCTATGGGCTGAAGGACCTGTGCAGAGTTGCCCGCTGTTAATGCCCGTCCTCTGTACCCAGAGACATGGGCAGTTTGTTAATTAGGGCGATTGGGCGACGCACTACAAAATGATGAAAAGGAAGTTTTTTTTTATAATAATAATGCATTTTATTTAATGGCACCTTTCTAGCACCCAAGGACACCGTACAATAAAAGTTTTATAAAGAAAATGCAATTTTAAACAGATGAGTTTTGAGTCCGGATTTAAATTCTGTGAGTGAGTCTGTATTTTTCTCTCACATTCTATCATTAATGTTTCATTAAGAGAAGTGCCATTCTGTTGTCGTAATAATCAAGATAAACTAGCAACTAAGGAATTGGGCCACCGAGATCAAATTTAAACATCAAACAAGTGAAGTGTCCACAAAGGGAGGAAAAGAATATAACCGATGTCACGTTGCGGTCCCCGACCCACCCCTCCCTTTTGGGCGTGTGTTTACGTCGTCTGCGTCTACTCGTCTGCGTCTACTCGTCTGCGTCTGTGGATCTCCGTGGGTGCGGATGCTTCTTGTGCTAATCCGTCTCACCTGTGGCTTGTCTCGTTATCACGTGGAGTGTATGTGGTTTGTCTATTTAATGTGCGTTCGCAGTGTCCTGTGCTCATCGTTGTTTGAGTCTACGTGTCGCTAAATGTTGAGTGTTCTACGTGCGCTGTCTGCGCTACTTATATGTAAAAATAAACGTGACATCTAGAGAAAAGGATTTTATGTCTCGTCATTCATTGTGCCTCCGGACGTTACAACCGAGGATTTTGGTGAAACTGGTATGAAGGGGAAACATGGCTAGCAGGCTGTGAAGTAGCGAGCGCCCTGTTCTGCTTCCCCTGCATTCTGCTCCATCCTTAATGCTGTTGCCCATTTATATTCTAACACACAACACTTACAATAAAATACTGTCTGAGGAACACAGAAATTATTGTGAGTGGGAAAGATTCACTTTATTTAATTAATGGTAAATCTGGCCTCTCTCCATGTTTAAAGTTGTTTGTGAGGGCAAATTGAGAGATGACAATTTTTGTTGACCACAGGTAATTGTTCAGTCATTGCAGAGCTTTAACCAAGATTATATTTACAAGATATATCGGTGCACAAATACTGTACAGTCTAGAGAAAGAGAAATATATATGTAAAGAGAAATATATATTTATGATTATATTTTCATTGGTCAAGTCAGTGTTTTTTATTTACCCACTGAACAGGTCACCTTGGATGTCATCTCAACAATTGCCCCCCCTGAGATATTTGTTGAGTGTGTGTGTGTGCGTGTGTGTGTGTGTGTGTGTGTGTGTGTGTGTGTGTGTTGGTGTGTGTGTGTGTGTGAGTGTGAGAGTGTTTGGCCATATTGCTTTTTTCTTGTCTAGTACATATCCAGGTGGGAACATTTATGCACATGCCATGCTTAGATCAAGGTAATGGTTCTTTGCCCCGATGAATTACCTACCAGCCTGATTGTTCCTTTTCTATGGCTGTCTGAGTTATTGTATGCTTATCCTTTATGGCTGATTTATTGAAAAGGGATTATGGCTTGTGAGAAACAGACACCACTTGCAATGCATTACAAACTGTTTTCTCTAACCTTTGTGATAATTCTTAAAATGAGGTCTACAGGAGTAATACAGCAAGGGTCAAACCAGATTGATTGCTACAGACACAAAAGCTGCAGGCCCTTTTCCTTCCCAGAGGCCTGGGTGCCGTCTGTACAAGTGGAGCATGAAAAGACCTGCTCACTGAATATGATCAATGTGCAGTAATACGGCTGTAAACCTTTCCTTGTATACTTGGATTCAGACTAGCAGAAGCCTCTTCTGTTTCATTTATGAATCATTTCACATTGTTCCTTTCCTTGATTTATCCTCTTCCAGTTACACATCTTTTCACTGCCCTTGAAGACTGCCTACCATCGGCAAAGTGCAGCAACACAAAATCTGTGACATAATCCAAATGAAGGATGCAATAACCATGATACAACTGGTACAAAGACAAGACATATATAGAGCGACAAATGACCCCCAGGTGCCGGGTTCCCTAATGAACAAGGCTCACCTGAGGGACAAATACAACGTCACAACAACAGGACAACATGGAATACTGCCACAACGTGACAATAACAGGACAACATGAAATACTGCCGTAACATCACAACCTCCATAGTGTGACACATAAATGCTTTAATATACATGTGCTCTGAGAATTAAGAAATAATGTTCTTTTTTGTAAAAGCACTCCTCCTCATTGTAGTCATTGTTCCCACACACAGGTAGTTTACTAAAACTACACACAGGAC
>NC_135231.1:240000-272500 GCF_052324685.1 Brachyhypopomus gauderio | reverse complement strand
TGATAACTGCTCTATAACTAGTATGAAGAAGTCTCTGTGTGTGGATATTGCCCTCTAGTGGAAGAAACTCCATAAAGGTCATAAAAGGTTACATGTATCTTAATTATTTTTTTGAAAGGCTGATATTCCGCTTTGCTCTAATACCAGTAAACTCTGCTAGGAATAAATGAAAGCACTTTTCAGTGCCATGGTGTTCTCACCTGAAGGATATTAATGTTGTTATATGGTGAGCATGTTAAATGTGCTCAAACCATTTAAAAGGCAGGTGTGATGAACGAGGTGCAGTAAACCCTTGATCCTCCTCTCACTCCTCTTGCCTGCTCATTCAGATGACTTCAGCAGCCTCCCCTCCCCTCCCCTCCCTCCCCTCCCCTCCCCTCCCTCTCCTCTCCTCTCCTCCCCTCCCCTCTCCTCCCCTCTCCTCCCCTCCCTCCCCTCTCCTCTCCTCTCCTCTCCTCCCCTCTCCTCCCCTCCCCTCCCTCCCCTCTCCTCTCCTCTCCTCTCCTCCCTCTCCTCCCCTCTCCTCTCCTCTCCTCTCCTCCCCTCTCCTCTCCTCCCCTCTCCTCCCCTCCCTCCCCTCCCCTCTCCTCTCCTCTCCTCCCTCTCCTCCCCTCTCCTCTCCTCTCCTCCCCTCTCCTCTCCTCCCCTCTCCTCCCCTCTCCTCCCCTCTCCTCTCCTCTCCTCTCCTCTCCTCTCCTCTCCTCCTTTAGCAGGCCTAACTTTAACCTCTAGGGTAAAGCTTATGGAATCTAACCCAGTACACCTCTGTCCTCTGTACACAATGAAAACCTTGCTGGGTCATCCAAAAAAGCTAAAATCACCTGTTAAGTCTAACTGAAGAACTGGGGAAACAGGTTGCAGATGGCGTCAACTTGGCATAAACGTTTTAACCCATTGCGCCGGCATCAGGGAAAGCCATCTTCAAAATCATCCTGCATGAGGTAGTAGGCCATCTCAGTGCTAAAGCCTCTTCCGCAGGTGTTGATGGTAATTGCAGGGTGAGCAGGTCGACAGAGTCTGGGTGCAGGTATTTATGCCCCAATGTGATCAGGGCGTGTAAGGGGTCTCAGAGGACCTCGGCAAACTTCTGCAGCTGACCCTTGTTTCACAGTCTGGCCGCAGGAGCCAAATGTCTTTTGCAGCCTGCGCACAGAACCACCGTGAGTCACCCACCCAGATGTTTCGGTTCTACACGCCTCTCTTATTCCTACCTACAGCAAACTTTCAGTGATAGCAGGATGTAGTTGAAACCATATTGCATTCTGTTGGGCCTGGAAATGAGAGAAGGCATAATTAATAACACATATCAGAATCCTGATATGTGGTCAGTGGGATTTCTATGTCTGTAGATTCGGTTATATAAGATTTACTGTGTCAATGGGTGTTAGAGAAGCTATAGAGGTGTGTTATGTTTCTGAGACAAAGATGTAACAGTGAATGGAGCCAGCAGTCAAAATGCTGAGTGCTGAAGACAGGTTTCAGAGTGTGGAAGACAGGTTTCAGAGTGTGGAAGACAGGTTTCAGAGTGTGGAAGACAGGTTTCATAGTGTGGAAGACAGGTTTCAGAGTGTGGAAGACAGGTTTCAGAGTGTGGAAGACAGGTTTCAGAGTGTGGAAGACAGGTTTCATAGTGTGGAAGACAGGTTTCAGAGTGTGGAAGACAGGTTTCATAGTGTGGAAGACAGGTTTCATAGTGTGGAAGACAGGTTTCAGAGTGTGGAAGACAGGTTTCAGAGTGTGGAAGACAGCTTTCAGAGTGTGGAAGACAGGTTTCATAGTGTGGAAGACAGGTTTCAGAGTGTGGAAGACAGGTTTCAGAGTGTGGAAGACAGGTTTCATAGTGTGGAAGACAGGTTTCAGAGTGTGGAAGACAGGTTTCATAGTGTGGAAGACAGGTTTCAGAGTGTGGAAGACAGGTTTCAGAGTGTGGAAGACAGGTTTCATAGTGTGGAAGACAGGTTTCAGAGTGTGGAAGACAGGTTTCATAGTGTGGAAGACAGGTTTCAGAGTGTGGAAGACAGGTTTCATAGTGTGGAAGACAGGTTTCAGAGTGTGGAAGACAGGTTTCAGAGTGTGGAAGACAGCTTTCAGAGTGTGGAAGACAGCTTTCAGAGTGTGGAAGACAGCTTTCATAGTGTGGAAGACAGCTTTCATAGTGTGGAAGACAGGTTTCAGAGTGGAAGACAGGTTTCATAGTGTGGAAGACAGGTTTCAGAGTGGAAGACAGGTTTCATAGTGTGGAAGACAGCTTTCAGAGTGTGGAAGACAGCTTTCAGAGTGTGGAAGACAGGTTTCAGAGTGTGGAAGACAGCTTTCAGAGTGTGGAAGACAGGTTTCACTGGCATGGATGTGACTTTGGTTGTGCTGTGTTTATCCTAGAGCTGAATTAATTTCCACTTCCTTATAGTGTGCTCAGAGCTTGAATATGTTACAACAAAAGAGATAAGGACAAGCACATCAACCAGACGCTACGCTTCATAAGCAAAGGCCAGCCAAAACTCTGTTATCCTCTCTTATCTACTAACTGTCTCATAAGGCCTTTCATTAAGATTCATTAAGTCAGAATGACGCATGACTTGTTCCACACTCCACAGCTGCTTCCACAGATTTTGCCTGCCACAGCTCTGCTAGCTGTAGATGGATCTTTTAATCATTGCTAGTTTTCACCAGCCAGAGGCAGGTGGGCACTGACTGATGCCCAGCAGGGCTCACCCAGCAGGGCTGTAAAGCAGGCCGAGATAGAGCTCATGGAAGCAGTCTCGATGAGCATGAGTCCTGCTGGGACTTAGCCTGGTGTAGTGGCTGGGAGGACAGCCATCTCACTAAGTTTGTTTGGTTAATAAGTGGCATAGCACGCTGCAGGCATCTTGATTTACCGGATTTATCAAATGTAGGACTGACACTGAACAATGATTGCATGATATGTTGGAAACTGTTGTTTACATTGACAGCTGTGCTGTTAATTATGTTATATTCTTTTTAAGCTTTTGACTAATGACTTAACAGCTGAAACATTAAAAGCTCCATGAAATCTATTTTCCTTTCCATGAGGGCAAGTCCCATACCATGTGAAACAAGTCTCTGTTTTATCTTAGACTGACCTCAAACTTGACCTGCTTGGAACGTTAAAGGCTCACACATAAATAAATACACACATGCACTCACTCACACATGCACTCACACATACACACATGCACACACACACATACACACATGCACACATAAATCACAAGAAAGAGATATTTCTCTGCTGGAATATGGTTTAAGCTTTTTTTGGCCACCATGTGTAATACGTTTTGTTTGAGGCAGTAGCTCGCCCAGCTGAGAGGCTGCATGAATATGAATACTTTGCTATGGCTGCTGCTTGTTTGGAGTGCGCTGTGTGCCAGAGTCTTCAGTCCAAAGGAAATGCCTTAGAGGTGAAATAAGTCATGCTCAGAGCACCCCAACAACGCGACCTTGAACATGCTTTTTTTAATACTGTCAGGCCATTATGTGCTGTCACTATGCAATGCGAGCCATGTACATATGTGCTACACAATGAGTCAAGATCTGACCCATCCTCAAAGCCCTTGTGACCCCGGCTGGAGCAGCGGCAACCGTGGTCTCTCTGTACGGTGTGCGGAGGAGCCCGAATGGCATCTTGAAGCATAAATCACTCAGCAAGAAAGAGAGGAGAAGAGAAAGGGTAGACGGAAGGAAGCCCCCTCCACTGGGGTGCCAGCCATCTTTCACTGTTGCCCCCCCCAGTTTGAGAGCATAGGTCTTTTCCCCCCACATATGAGACCCGTAAGAGTTGGAGGGGGAAGAACACACACAGCGCCTCTGATGGGACTCAAAGGTTTTTGTGGGGTGTGTGTTTAGTGTAATTCTGTATTCCAGTGTTTTACTTCACCAAAATGACATTTGGCATACTTGCTGCTGTATCAAAGAGTGGTGATAGTCTTTTAACAATTGTAATAAGATTTTACGTCTTGACAAATGCATTGTTGCAAAACAAGAGCAGTTGCTTCTGAGCTGCTAAGCTTGCTTTTTTATATCCCCTGGTCACAAACACATGCTAAACAGAATATTTTTGTGATTGTCCACTTAATAAAACTGTGAATGGGTGTTTTTTGCAATAGTTTAGTACTGTTATTTATTCAGTACATTTTCAGTAGATTGAGACTGAAAGCCTGAGGAATGGATTGTGGGATTGTGGTTTTCAGATCTTTGGGTCATATCTCTATCAGTATGATTCTGTGAACAGAGAGCCAGAAGCTCTTTGGCAGGCAGCTCTTTTGAATGTGAAACACGATTCAGAAGAATCACATCCTGTAAGTATAAACTTTAATCATGGACGTAAAACAAAGTCCATTCTAGATGAATGAAGCTGAACTGAAGCAGAGTTTGATTAATATTTCAGGATATCACAATCATTGTATATCTGAATACTACTTCCTCTCAACTCTCTCTCTCTCTTTCTCTTTCTCTCTCTCTCTCTCTCTCTCTCTCTCTCTCTCTGTCTGTCTGTCTGTCTGTCTCTCTCTTTCTCTTTTCTCCCCCAGTGGGTGTTGTGTAAAGCTGAGTATTGGGAGATTGATGATTGATGGTTGGGAAGGCAGCATTCTGTTGACAGCATTCACTGCAGGCTCTCCAGTGACCACACTCTCAGACAAAACCCACCAAGGTGTCCCAAACGCCAGCAGCTGCCATTCACAGATTCTTTCGGGACTACTGTGGTGCTTTCTGAAGCTTGTGAAAAATACAGGACTGTTAAGTGTCTCCTGAGTTCGTAGGACTTTTGAGGGACCTCCCTGTCTGATTATACCTGTCCTGAGTGGTGAGGTGTTGTTAACGGACTCCGACTAACATGCCAAATCAGATGTGGTCCTGTGTTCTCTCATTAGACAAGAGTGTGGTAGTTTGTAATGACAGTCTTTGAACGTGGTGGACATCAAAGATCTTCTGACCTTTAGGTGTTTTTTGAATTCATACAGTCAGGTGGACTTCCTGTATAAGTGTGGGGTTAGGTACACAGTTCCAGCATGACACCCACTCACACAGCCACTAATCCTCCCAGAAGCATGCACACACTAATAACATGACCTACCCACTAGGTGCACTAATAGGAAAAGCTCAGTTTGTTCTCATGGAAAGCAAATCAATACTTCTGCATCAGGTGGCATACAATACTGTGTTAGAACTTTGGTCTACGCTGTACAAAAACGTAAGACGTGGTTCCCGAAACATTATTCAAACTAATGAAACCAGCATTCCACAGACCGCTGAGCACATTCTTATCAGTTCATATGTCCACATGAAGAGTGTATACAGTACAGAGCATGCTCAACAACATCTGTATTGGTAACAAATCATTAACCACAACTAACAATATTACGTACTCTTTGATCCTATAAAATCCACTAATTGGACTCCCTGTACCCCCCACCGTTGTGCCGCTCATAAAAGGAGATTTTAAGAGCTGCAAGGCATTGAAATAAGCATATTATTATAGTTTAAATGAAGACTGTCTGGCATGGTGTACATTAACCCTTTGGTATTTTCAAGCTAGAAATATGTGCTGTTTCCTTTTCTTTCTGTCATTAATCAAAGGAACCCGTTATGAGATCTGCTGGCAGTGTGCGGCGCCTCGAGGAGATGAACGTGTTCTCATATCTGCTGCAGGGCTTCTGCCTTTTGAAAAGTAATCTATTTTCGAACAAAAGCTCAGGCTGTTTCACATTGTATGCTTTTCCATCTCCCTGTCGAAGCGGCCATGACATCTGTGACATTTATCTCACTCACCCACCAAACGATTACAGTTGAAGCAACCATTCCTCGTGGGGACTTAGGAGGACTTAGGAGGACTGCTCTTGGAAGCACTTCATAACTGTGGACCATAAAGAAGAGCTGAAGAACCCCTCAGGCTGTGTTTTATAGTGTGAGTATGAGGCTCACCATGAGTCCTGTCTCCCTGGCCACAGTGCCTGCTAATAAACGTGAGGAACACGTCTTCCTCGTAGATCCTCCCAGGGGCCACGGATCCATCCTCATCCAGCACTAAAAACCTGCAGCTTGGAAGATGGATTTGATCCGATCACTGACTGAGGGTCCCTGAAAGCACATGAATGTACAGACCTGCTTACATATTGTGCAAGCCAAAAGGCCCTGGCCATCTGTGCTGATCTTGCAGATCATGAAGCTATTTATCACAACCTGAAGGGTCCCAGGAAGGACACTGGCGGTGATCTTGTTCACTGCTTTTTGCAAGAAGAGTGATGCCAGCTTACCCCTCCCCAAATTACATTTATATGAAGACGTGGATTTTTGCAACAGTGAAAATATGTGCTTTCAAGTAGAGGTTGAAAGAAACACTTTCTCCTGAGATATGCTGATTGTTTGCTTCTTGAATTAGGAGCATATTTCTCTTCTGCTAGCGATTTGACATGAAGCTGGGTTTTTATTTTTGGTGGGGTGGGGTACCAGTGAATTTACTGAAAAATGCATCAGTTTAGTTCGACTGATATTCAAGAAACGAGATGAGGGCTGGTTATCTCCAGTGGAAACAGAGAAATAGGATGAAACAGTATGAAACACTCTATGAAACACATTTAAGGACACTTTAAAACAATACATTTGGTTTACAGTGCCTGACTTACTTTTGCTGTTGGGTTGAACTATCAGTCAAATGTGGCTGTCTGATTACAGTGGATCACACATCACTGGCCTGACCTTGATCTCTGAAACATGAATACTGGGCTAGATATTTAACTGTACTTCCATTTTTTCAGGGCTCTGTCCAAACACAACCACTAATGATTTTGATTATATAAAAATAGCTATCCTAAGATGCCGCTTTACCTCAGAACCTGAAATGACAACCACTGATGTTATTAATGACTGATGTATGGAACCTTAAATATGATATGCAAACACCTGAACTTTTGACCTTTCTTTGTGATTAGAATGCTACATGACTGCTTTGTTGAAGTCCTTCCTTGGAGCACCAACTGAATATCATTCATATGTCTGGTCTGTAGTAAACGTTGTCAGTTGCAGTGTGAGTGCTGGTCTCTTTTCTACCAGCACCAGATTGTCTGGTTAACAAACAGAAAGATTATGAACCAAGTTGAGAGAGAAAACAAAAGATCATGTCTTGAACTCAGTGATTCATGTCTATGTGATTTGGAACACCACACACTGTAAAAACAAATATTACACCATACACTGTAAAAACAAATATTACACCACACACTGTAAAAACAAATATTACACCATACACTGTAAAAACAAATATTACACCATACACTGTAAAAACAAATATTACACCACACACTGTAAAAACAAATATTACACCATACACTGTAAAAACAAATATTACACCACACACTGTAAAAACAAATATTACACCATACACTGTAAAAACAAATATTACACCATACACTGTAAAAACAAATATGTTGAGAAAACTCAAAATTTCAAGGCAACTTACTGCACTCGATTTTTGAGTTTTGATCCCAACTCAAACTCTTAAGTTTTTAAGAAATTCACTCACAGTTGAGCCAACTTATTATTTCTTGTTCCAATTATTTATTTTTCACAGGTATATAAACTTCAGATTTTAAGTATTGCCTACAAATAATTCCAAATGATTCAAGTTATGCTATCTTATTATATCATGTTCAGATAATTTATCTTGCCCATGTATATGTGTTACGCTGGGAGGAGGCAGGAACCACGAGCAAGTACGGGAACATACAACGTTTAATATGTGGACACAAAAGTGAAAGTGCGGTGCGAACAGCGCGAGCACTGTAACAGTGAACACTCAATGGCACGAGCATTAGACAAAGACGAGCATAAGACATTGCGCGAACGCACATTAAATAGGTAATTAACACAAACCCTCGTGATCTCGAGACAAGGCAGGTGCGACTACGAACACGCTCACAAACGACCCACACCCACGGAACTACAAACATGGACATAACTGCACACAGACAACATAACAACACGCCCACAGGGAAGGGTCCAGAGCTGTGACCATGACAACATGAACCTCTAAATGTAAGTTTTACATACCAAGAGTACCAATTTTTTTTTAAGTTGTGCCAACTTATAATGTGGCGTGGTGTGGGAGAAAGAGGCTGCAGACAAGTCCATTCTTATCAAGAACAGAGGTTTTATTCTCACCTCGCAAGAACATTGGCACTCACAGGCACAATCAGATCAAACTTGAAGCCTGCAAATAGTTTGGCATTGCACATGAAACACAGGGGGAGGTCATGAAGACGCCAACGTTACACATACATGGAGGGGGAGCTCGGATAATGCACATGTACATAAAAAATGGACCGGGGTGACTTAATAACACACAATTAATAATCATTAATTAATAACACTATACAGACATAAACACCACATAATACGCATAACAGGGCTGGAGCTGCAAGGGCTCATGGGTAATGACGTCACCCTCTGGCACCCCCCATTGGCCCGACGCTACAATATCTTGTTCAGATAATGTATATTTCACATGTACATAAATGTCTAAATTCAATACTAAGAATAGCTAACTGAAGTTGGGTCAAATAAGACAAATGACAAAACGCATTTGGACGTTAATATTCAGTTCAGAGTAGCGTAGCTCGCTGCTTGCCGCAGGTGAAATCCACTTCAAGATGTCCGCAGTCCAATCGCAAACCCCGCCCCGTTCTCAACTAAGGAGTCAAATTGAGCATGCGCAGAGGAGTTGGCCTGGCCTTAACTAGGGTTCAACTACAATTTGTATGTTTTGACAATGCAGGTTGTAAGATCAGATCAACTTTTAACAAGAAACTCAATAAAGTAAGCTGATCCAATTACTTTGTTATAGTTTATGGTGCAATTAATTATTTTTGGCTCAGCTAAACTAAAAATCATAGTAAGGCGAGCAATTTTAAGTTCTGTTTTTTACAGTGTAGTAAAATGCATACAATGTGATATCAATAGTAATTAAACAATTCTGCAACCCTAATTATATGTCAAAAACATGGTAAAATGATAAGCACTATAGTTTTACATGTGCCAAAGAATATTGGATTAAGTTCTAATGTCAGTCTTCGCTAGCCTTCTGCGAGGTGAATAAAAAGATGACAGGACATAAAGATTTTTCCTTGCTACAGCTGGAAGCTTTATTATAGAGTAATAGCTTATTTCTTAGAAACTGGCTAAGTTTTGTCCAGGTTTTATAGTGGCTGTTTCTGGAGTTTTGTTAAGAGTTGCAAGTCTTTGTCTTGACACCAGCAGGTTGGATTATGTCCACTTTAGATGAGTCTGTTCTCTTGGATTCTCTCAGATTTCTCTTAGAAGGTTTTAAGTTACGCTTTGACATTGGTGTCATGGATATACAGATCTCACTTCCTGTGCATCAGCTCAGGTCTAGAGCAGAGTACTGTAACTGCGCTCTGAAGAGCTGTTGCTGAGATCAGTGGACGTTGTGTTTCGGTTCCAAACATATATGGTAACATCTGTGAATTTTCACCTTTGTTGTAGAGAATCAAATTTAACCCTTCCCTATTTCCTGTCTGTGATCCTTGAAATAAGAGCAGAAAACAGAACGGACACTGATTTCTTGATTGGTTTAATTTTTAGATGTTCTTTAAGAGATAGGTAAAGGTAAACATCATCACATGAGATTGTTCTGTGTGGAGAGAGTCATTTATAAATGCTTTTCTCTGCTATATAATTTTACAGATACTTTGTAAACTGTATATTGTAAACCTTTTGGTCAGTGTGTATGTCTAGTCCTAGAGAGTTGCACTGATGTACCATCTACACATTTCTCAGCATTTCAGGAGATGAAGTATTTGGTTTTGTTTAGCGTCAGTTGTGTTTTTCATTTGCCTCCATGCAGCTCTTCGCTGGGGGAGCAGTGGGTCTCCTGAATTCTGTGTTGCGTGTGTGTCTGAATTGCATTGTCTACTTTAATACACCGTTTGAGCACTCTATTAAACAGCATTGGAAAACCAGGCACTTTCTACACAAAGAGCGTGAGACTGCTGAACCTCTGAAGTGTTGTGTCAAAGCACTTTGGATGGAGACATTAGATTTGTCCTACACCTGGCTGTGTCTGCCTTTGGGCTCCGGCAACTGTAAAGCGTCTGTATAAGGAACGTAGATGTTGTGTAACAATCCTCTTTCGGCCACACGAACAGAGGGACTTGGACACTTTTCAGTTGCAGTGTCTACCCCCCCCCCCCCCCCCCCCCCCCAGAACTTTCCTTGTTACTTATGAGACAGATATGTTTTATGTTTATGTATCCATATCGCTAGATGTTTTCTTCCCAATGCTGGACATGGCAGGATGGCAGTACTGAGTATGCACTCAACCCAGACATCTAACATCTACTCCAAACATCTAACATCTACTCCAGACCTCTAACATCTACTCCTAACATCTAACATCTACTCCAGACCTCTAACATCTACTCCTAACATCTACTCCAGACATCTCACATCTACTCCAGACATCTAACATCTAGAATTTATTTCACCTGTGTCAAGCATGATGAATGCAGGTGGCATTGTCATCTTCACTGTGATAACCTTTACGCTTTTACGCTTTACGCTGTCCTTGTGCACAGTAGTGTTTTTGCACACTAATTGTAAGGAGCATTTTGGCTCCAGGCTTGCACTTCCTTTTCTCCTCCTCTCCCTCATCTGAATCGAGGTTTTTTTATGGACAAGTTTGTCGATACTCCCATTATTTGTGGTTGTTTCACATATCCACTGTCTTATGTAAATGTTTGAACAAGCTGAACTGATATTAGCCATATTACTAAATATGCCCAGAGTTCATTCATCACTGGGCTTCTGACAGGATGGGTTATATGAGAATTCAAGGCCATGGTATTTCTCTCCACTTTTATTAAAGTGATGTCATCATTACTTTTTGGATCAGATGTTGTACCCATTAAAGTTCACCTGCATCACAGTGAATAAACTGTGCAAAAAAGTGCTTGGAGGCTTCTGAGGGCTTCTGTAATACCTGTGGAGGGGGCGGGACTCACAGGAGGGTGGGATTTTTCTGCTCTGCATATAGAGGCAGCATGTCCCAACAAACCAGGCACAGATATCTGTTAGCGCTCAGAGACAGGAGAGGGAGAAGAGAGGAGAAGGAGAGAGACGAGAGAAACACAAGCAGAGACACAGATGAGACAAGCAGAAGAGTAGTGAGCCAGGGAGAGCGTGTGTATGAGAGGAGAAGAAAACGCGTTACTTGACACTGATAGAAACCAGACAGCTCGACTTATTTAAGTGTGTGGCTTACACAGCA
Organism: Brachyhypopomus gauderio; assembly: GCF_052324685.1. NCBI lineage: Eukaryota > Metazoa > Chordata > Actinopteri > Gymnotiformes > Hypopomidae > Brachyhypopomus > Brachyhypopomus gauderio. The sequence continues at coordinate 261,201 of NC_135231.1, read as the reverse complement.
GCAGCGGTGTAGTTTTAACCACATAATGTCCCCCGTGTCCAGGGCTTCCTCCATCTCCCTGTTTGTTGGTGCCTGAGTTTGTGGTGTTGTTGTTTTGGGACACTCTTACCGTGATGTCACCTTGGTGGTACTTAGCCTGGCTTGTGTTCGTGTGGGCTCAGCTGACCCACAGCTTGGCTGCTGGGAATTCGCAGTACCGCTACCTGCGCAGAAACTGCTACACCTGCTTCAGTGGATACAATGGATTCAACGCAGGATACATGGGGTCAGGTGAGTCAGTCTCATCTCTGGTATTAAGAAGGTGGGACCAGATTTTTGGGATACACAGCAGTTCGATTTAGTTTTTATTGCTGATTCATGTGCAAACTGTTGCCACGTGAGTTGCAAATACACAGCAGAAAGTGTGATGTTGATGTTGGTGAGTCTCTCAATGTGCTGTTTGTCACATGTACGTCTTGGCAGATCCTTCCTTCTGTTGAGTTTGGGAAACAGCTGGGACAAAGCTGGTTTCAGTGGTGTGCTTTGGTAATGCATTGGCACTGTCTGACTGATGTGATGTGGAGGACTAAAGAAATCTTGTGTGAGATCTCACAAAAGAAGCAGCTAAAACAACCAACATTCCAGTCCCAAAGCAAGTGATGACAATCCTGTTATCCATAAAGCATGATCCAGTTTCCATGTCCTGGAAAAATCTTAATGGACTGGTCTAGCACTAACTATGATGTAATATGTACACTGTAAGTCTGATTTTGAGGTTCCCAGATTTCCAAGGTGACGTTAATGGGCTGTTGTTTAGGAAGCTGTAAACCCTGTCAGTTGATTTACCCAGACTGTATCCAATTAAGTTGTGCGAGTTTACTTTCATGGCTCTGGGGAATTCCTAGATTATTCTTTCTTCATTTTCCTGTTTATATCAGACCTTGTTCTACAAAGGTGAAAGAGAGGGGGAGTGTGTGTGTGCGTGCGTGTGTGTGTGTGTGTGTGCGTGTGTGTGTGTGTGTGTGTGTGTGTGTGTGTGTGTGTGTGTGCGTGTGTGTCTGTGTGTGTGTGTGTGGGGGGGGGGGGGGGGGGGGGGGGGCGCTCAAGACTAGGTTACACATAAACTTAGACCAGTGTACTGTAGGAGGTTTCACAATGCTTTTGAAGTAACAAATGTATTAATGGACACAGGACACTGCTCTTCTGCTTCAGCGGAAATTCATTCAAAAATAACTGCAAGAATGCTGCATAAATGACTAAGAGCATTTCTGTGATCTGGGACAGCAAATGACATGGACTAACCAGATCAATTAAGTAAAGTGCTTTAAATGCACCGGATGAGGTTAATTAGAGCCTTATTTAGATGAAAGAGTTGAGGAGAATTTGACAGTGGCATTAGAATTGCTAATGATACTTAAAGTTAGAAAAGTGGAGGATGATTGTGGGTGCTGATCACATGGAAAAAGAGCGATCTGTGTTCGGCTGAATGCTGATGACCTCAGCACAGCTTCACAGTTAATGAATGCAGCTCTGTGACACGTCTGCCCGCGGTGCGTCCCGCATCTGTCTGTGAAGATGACATCCCCGTTCTTCTTAACACTGGACTGGAAAGAGGAATTTTGTGCAAGTTCTGAAATTCAGTATAAGCCGTTGGTTGATGGAGATTTGCTGTCATGCACATGGTTTCTGTTACATATACACAGAATGTCAGTTTCTGCTAAATAGACGGTGACCATAGTGATATTTACCATGCAGGGAAGAAAAGTTCATTTCCAGTCATGGCATCTCCAATGGGACTGTGCACATGCGCTGGGTGGAATGACTCAGTAAAAGGTCATCAGGAAAGGCTCTCCTGTATTCTTTATCTGTCTTCTTGAGAAGAGTGGTTTGTTTAAATTCTAAATCATATGTAACACTAAGCGATGTGAATTTTGCTGAATGTTGGCCAAAGTGTAAGTCAGTGGGTTCTTCAGAGGTTTCCTAATAAAAAAAAAATCATGTCTAACACCAACTTTGAAAGTGAAGTGTTGGTGTAGTGTTGAAATATCCAGCGTAAATGTCTCTTGATGGAAAATCATACTGTGTTTGATTAAGTGGCAATTGCCTGGCATGGTGACTCCGTAGTTATTGCACTGTTGGTTGCCTGTCATCAAGCAAACTGCTTGATATTTACAGCCATTGGAGCTGCACTGTGCTTGCCTTGTGATGCCCCCCATCGTTTCTCCAACAATATGGTAGACAGACTGTGATTTTGGCATTCTGTACCATCACCTTTCTTTCAAACCGTATTCCTCAGTAAAACCTCTGTTTGTTTTGGCATTTCTACTTCAGGGTCCACTAAACTCACTGAAATTCACTACAGAGCTGTTTTTCCAAAGTGGATGTTCACTAGATTTTGGTTTTTAGCATATGTGGGAAATTTGAGACTAGTTTTAATAGAACGTTTAATAGCAATAAAGGCAAACAAGACATTATTCTCCCAACCTAAGGAACTCATGTAAAACTTTTGGGCCAGTTTAATTCAGTTTCAGGCCATACATGTGATATATTTCAGCCCTTATTCAGTTGCATGTTTTTTCACTGAGGAACAGTTAGGATGTTAATAGTCATGGTAGTCAGCACCAAAGAACCAGTCTTGCCTTGTCCTCCCACTGAGACATGATTTCCAACACATGGACATTTAGATTTGTTCCCACTCATTGGAAGAATGATTACCAAGACGAGTGAAAACGTCCAGGCTGAGTTTGTGCCCCCTTGAGAGTCCATGCATTTCCGGCCTTGTGAAAAATACCAGCCTTATTTATTTACTCCTGGTGTTGTTAAAAATCCTTTACTCATGGCAGTGCCCCTTTCTGTGTCAGGCACAGCCTCAGGTCGGATCCTGGCTTGGGGCCACTGTAATTAAGATTCCTCCCAGATCTCCTGGACAGGTGGTCTTCATTACTCTCTCTATGTTTGTGATCTTCTCAGACTTGTTCAGAGACTCACAGTGTGCTGTCGATACTCCAGGTCAGCATGTATGTTCCTTCCGCACACATGAGTGTAATATTTCATATTTCATGTGAAGTGTTAGACCATGGGATTCACTCTTACTTCTTCATGTACATAAAATGACAACAGTGGATAAACGAGTGTAAAATTAATCTGGCATAAGCTGTTGCAGCACATGACAATATAAGACCTCTGCTTCTTATTCATTCCCTGCTTGTTCATGAATGATTATTTGATCCTATAACAAAGAATTCAGAACTTTGATTTTCTTTTCATTGTTTTTAAACCATTGTAAGTCTGTTTAACACTGTGACATTTTTTATGGATCTACTGCTGTGATATAAAATGGTTTTTGTCATCGTAGTATATTAGTAGTGATTATTGACTACACAAGGAAAAATTCTATTCTGAGCAGCAATGGGGTGATTGATGGTTTGTAGACCTATCAGCAATCCTTTGAATCAAGATGCAAATTCAGCACAGTTTCGCCCCTATCATTCACTTTTATAGCTGTTTCAACTTCTCAAGCAATTTCCTAAATCTGAACCAGATCTGCCGTTGCATGCTACTGAGTGCTTTTAATAAACAAGATATTATGTGACCACATTCTTGGCTAAACAGAGAAAAATGCCACAGGACCAGACAACATGTGACACAGGACAACTAGACAACATGTGACACAGGACAACTAGACAACATGTGACACAGGACAACTAGACAACATGTGCCACAGGACAACTAGACAACATGTGACACAGGACAACTAGAGCACTAGGGAGAAACAGGGTCCCATTCAGGAAACGATCAGTGTGAATAGGGTGGAAAGATTAATCCACTTTTACCATTACTGATTACTGAGAACCATTCTATAATGCTATTCTTATCTCCTCAGCAAATGCACTATGAAATCGATCAATTTAATCAGCCGATTACTGCATGTAATCAAAGCTCTTTATCTGCCTCTCACAGTTTCTGAAGGCCATCCAGACTGTCTAATTACTTGCTTGGTGACAGCATGTCTTTAAACAGAGTTCGAAATCGGGTGACCTAATTAAGCGTGCTGCCCCCTCACTTGACCCCTTCCCGTTCACTCTCACTATTGCCAGAGGTCTCAGGGGGCTCCTGCTGAGATCCTCCATCTGAAACAAGAGAGCGGAATTGCCAACGTGGATGATGGAAACTGCATAATCTCAGAGGAACATCTCTGGCTCATCAGACTCACTTGAGTGTTCTGGCTCAGTCATAGTGCTTCCAAGTTACGTTTCTATAAAATTAACTGCTGAACACATTCTATTCCAACCCGGTGAGCAAATTCGAGAGACTGCATGCTGTTGTTCTTCAGGATTATTAATTAATTAATTAATTAATTAATTAATTCATTCATTCATTCATTCATTCCTCTTCTGCAGGGCGTATTTGAAAGCAGCACGGCACATCTGAACTCGTGATTCAGTGTCCTAAGTGCTGATAATTGCAAACACACCTCATCATATTTTGCCTCCTACCTTCACGACTATTCACCTCTAATTAACCCACATGTGCGAGCTCTGTTCCAACGTGGCGTCTCTCCCAATGGGAGGAAATTGCTCAGTGGAGACTAAGCAGCAGCACATCTCAGCCCCACCAGGATGTCCTGAAGCAGTGCTGTCTCTTCCGCTGGCCTGCACAGGGGCGTGCTCACAGGGCCGTGCACTATGGGTGTACAGAGGCATGCTTACAGGGCCGTGCTCACAGGGATCACATGCTTGTACTTGAACTGCTTTTTTTGGGTGCAGAATAAAATATTTTGGAGTTGCAGTAATTCTTTGGCTTTTTCTTACTGCAGCCTAAATGTTAAAGGCATGTACCATTAAAAACATCAAGTCTGTTTTGGTTGGCAAGGGTGTAAATCACCATAGTATGTTACATCTCAGAAGGTCAAACAGGAACAGGAATTAAATTTTACTGCACATTTGTGAAACCATAATGGAGACTGTATTTTTATTGCTTGCATAGTTCTATTCATTTGCCAAGTCTGACAAATGTGCACAAAATATAGCTAAGATTAAAACAGTTTTTAACAGATAGACATAATGACTGCAATAAATAATCTGTGCACATGTTCCATGTCCTGACTTCTTGAGCTTTCACCAGTGGGGCATTCTCAGGTACTTCAACTCTTACAAATAGTCTAACGCTATAACTCAGGAAAGCTATACTGGTGCACAGGTTAACCTCCCTAGTGCAGTGCACGTAACTCAGCCTGACACAGTTAACTTGTGATGACCATGATTTTATGAGCCCGCTCAAACTCTCCCCTCTGACTGCCCACTGGAACCTCGCTGTTCCGTGACCTTTAAAGCATGAGCAGTGTCTGCAGGGTGAGTGTGATATTTATGGTAAATACGGTGACATAACCGGGGTCTGCTGGGCCCTGAAACAAATTACACATGGTTTTATGTACATAGTAAAATATCATAGTGAAGATATAGTAAAATATCATCAGGTGCTCAGTAGGTCTCATAATTGCGTAAATACAACCTCAGATGAACACGCACAACATATTCTATTATTGCATCATTATTTATTTAATAATGAAAATGGAGAATCCAAATGTGTAAAAAAAAAAAAAACGAAAGTCCATCCTTACAACTTCCATAGGAATTAGGAGGGAAGCGTAATAGCATGGTGTTGTCAGTCTACGCACCTGCATAAAAAGATCAACATAAACATCTTGGCAGTGTGCTGGTCTGGAGTATTCAGTGTTAGATGTAACTATCCCAAGTATTAACTACATCAGGGAGAAGGAACGTGTAAAGCTCTTGAAATACCAAGGGTTGAGACAAGAACTAGAAAAGATGGTGGATGGTGAAGCCAACTGTGGTTCCCATGGTAACCGGAGCACTACGGGAGACAGGTTGGGAAAAAACTGAGAGTAGATCCTGCACAGATCACCGCAACATCATCCAAAGCTTTGATACTATGCAGAACGCTCAAGAACGCTCAAGAACGCTCAAGAACGCTCAAGCTATATACAATTATATATCACCTGTGTTTCACCTATTAAAAAATCACCTATGTTTCCTTTCAACACGACTAAATTCCTGTCTCTGGCATTTACAATGGCCAAACAGCCAAATCATCAAGTCTGTCCTCTACTGATGTTTCAACATAAAAACAATTCAGGACTCCTTTTTAAAACTGTTTCCAGCCTTACGAGGAGTCACGAACAAATCAATTCTCTAATTCCACTAGAGTGTAGCAGTAACAATTTTATGAAGTTCTTTAATGATAAGATTGATAAAATTAGGGAAAAAATTAGTAGCGCTATCTCAGAGCCTGTCAACATGCCAATGCACCTTGACAGCTGTCTGGTCAGCTCTGATGCCCTGTTAGAGTCCTTCTCCCCAATTGGTCGTGAGGAGCTTATTTCACTGGTGAAATCTGCTAAACCCTCCACATGCATACTAGATGCTGTACCAACCCATCTTAAAGAATCTTAAAGAATTACTGCATAGCAATATAGAACCATTGCTTACTATAATAAACTATTGTCTGAGCCTGGGCTACGTTCCCAGTTCATTTAAACTTGCAGTCATCAAGCTGCTAATTAAAAAACCTGGTCTTAACCCCCAGGAACTGTCCAACTATAGGCCAATTTCTAATCTGTCATTCATATCCAACATTTTAGAGAAAGAAGGAACTCTCTTCCTTCTTACAGACAGAACATGAAAGAGTTATTTCAGTCTGGATTTAGAGCTCATCACAGCACTGAAACGGCACTGACTAAAGTATTGAATGATCTCTTAATATCCTCTGATAAAGGATACATTTCTTTTCTCATACTGCTAGACCTCAGTGCTGCTTTTGACACCATTGATCATAATATTCTACTTAATAGGCTGGAGACACTCATTGGCATAAGAGGTCAAGCACTCTCCTGGTTCAGGTCCTACCTGACAGATCGTTACCAATTTATACTAGTAAATAACGAATGTTCAGAGCATTCTGAAGTAAAGTATGGTGTCCCACAAGGATCTGTACTGGGCCCCATATTATTCTCATTATATATGCTACCACTGGGCACTATCATTCGTAGGCATGGTATTAGCTTCCATTGCTACGCAGATGATACTCATGCTCGATGGAGGAGGCACGACGAGCGAGAACGGTACAATTGGTCTGATATTCCCCTTACCCTAGATGGTTTTTCAGTAACACCTAAATCTACTGCAAAAAGTTTAGGTGTCACTATTGATTCTGATCTTTCATTTGACGGACATGTATGCAATGTCACTAAGGCTGCCTTTTTCCATTTACATAATATCGCCAAGCTGAGACACTTACTTTCATTAGCTGATGCAGAGAAGCTGGTCCATGCTTTTGTCTCGTCGAGATTGGACTACTGTAATAGTCTTCTAATTGGATGCTCTAAACAGTCCATAAAGAAGCTACAACTTGTACAAAATGCTGCAGCTAGAGTCCTAACTAAGGCCAGGAAATTCGATCATATTAGTCCCACTCTCGCCGCATTACACTGGCTTCCGATTAAATATCACATTGAATTTAAAGTTCTCCTGTTAACCTATAAGGCGTTAAATGGTCTTGCCCCACAATATCTGAGTGAACTCATTGCTTACTACAACCCATCTCGCCCTTTGTGCTCCCAAAATGCTGGATTTCTCCTAGTTCCAAAAATTAGTAAAACTACAGCCGGAGGCAGAGCTTTCTCCTTTAAAGCCCCTCAATTATGGAATAGCCTTCCAGCTCCAATCTGAGATTCTAACACAGTTCCAATCTTTAAATCTACACTTAAGACTCACCTGTTTAATCAAGCCTTCAGCTAATATTTCCCTTGTAAGGTGTAGGGGCTTGGAGGCCCCCAGACGTTGAGATTTCTGGTAATCTGAGATGTTGATGCTGTCATCCAGCTGTGTCATGGCATCACTCTATTTGTGACTATGACTTGACTGGAAAGCAATGTCTCAGTGAGCCCTCATGCCTGTGGTCACCTCTGAACCCCTCCCTTTAATTATGCTGCTATAGATTAGTCTGCCGGAGCCACATGCTCATCACTGGCATGTGAGCTATGTACATTTAAATCAATGGTGGTTTTAATTCATGTCCACTCAGTCTGTATTGTCTATCTTCTTGCATGCCTCTACCCAAGCCCATTAGATACAGGCACCTGGGAGATGGTCTGGCTTGCTTGGTGGATGCGCTGATGCCGGGGTTGGATGAGCCGTTGCCACGAGGGGTCGTGCTGATGCTGGCCCGCCTGAGGCCCACTGCCTGCACCGAGGGGACTGAGGCTGCTTGGCCGGGGAACAGGAGCCTTGACTGTTGCTGTGGAACTTTGAAACCACCCTGCGACCACGGACTTGTGTTAACGGGCCGCCCAATGGAGGATGGGTTCCCTTTTGAGTCTTGGTCCTCCCGAGGTTTCTTCCTAATCCCCACCCTATAGGGAGTTTTTCCTCGCCACTGTCGCCTTTGGCTTGCTCATTAGGGATCTGGACCCATAGTATTGTAAAGCTGCTTTGTGACAGCGTGTGTTGTGAAAAGCACTATATAAATAAATTTGACTTTGACTTTCATCCAGACGTCTGCTTAATACAGCAAATTGCTCTCATTTTGTTTTGGATTTGATGTCTATTTTTGTGCTTGAATTTATTTCACAGCTACCACCAGTACACCACAGAATACATATAAAGTCAAAGTTTTCTCTAATGTTAACCTGTATGTTTACATTTGACTGCCTGTTTGGATTGCATTATGTATGTATATGTCATTTATTAGCTAACACCCTATTGGCAACATGCATACATTCATATTTTGATCATACAAATTTGTAAATACTTTAATGTACCGGTAATTATATTCATGTTTTAGGATTTTGAAGTTATAAATAATTAACATATCACATTTGAAAGATCAGTTTTTAAATAATTTGTCTGTTTGGATACCATGGATATAGCATGAAATGAAGAAGACAGGTATAACTGAAGGCCATGCTGTGTGAAGGTGCATGTGTTTAGGTTAGCTTGCTCAGGCATGTTAGGATCTGTTCATGAGTTAGAGATGTGTAGCGTAAGCTCTAATGGGAAAGACCCAGTTGCTGTCCCACTCCACAGGTCCCAGTATGATAACCTCCATACCCTTCCCCCAGTATATACACCACTGGAGAAATACCAACACATTATACCTCGGGCTTGATCTCAATCTATTTTGGCTCCCTGGATTCAGTCGATCTACAGTATATATTGCCAAGCAGAACCAGTGTGCTGGTGACTGTGATTGCAGGAGCTTTGGTTTGGCCAGGAGGAGCCAGGCCAGACTGTAGCCACCATACAAAGAGGCATTGAGAGGGAGAGGAACACAGCAGGAACTCATTAGAGGTTTTCACTTTGCCCGTGCTCTTCATCCAGGCATCCTCACATGTACCACCTCTTCTGAGTATGTCACCAGTGCCTCGTCCATTTGGACATTAAAATCTGCTGGGCGCTTTGCTTTGAGTTTCATATGTCAACAGTGGCTGAAAGCTGTGTTGACCCTGGTTTTTGGAGGTTGTTAAAGACTTTAGTTAGTGATGTGATGGCTTAACTATTGTGTCCCAGTGTAAACAAACATTTTACATTTACATTTACGGCATTTGGCAGACGCCCTTATCCAGAGCGACTTACATTTTTTTTAAATCTCATTTTTATACAAGTGAGTAATTGAGGGTTAAGGGCCTTGCTCAGGGGCACCTCAGTCATGGCCTCAGGGTTGGGAATCGAACACACAACCCTCCGGTCACAAGAATAGTTCCCTAAGCACTAGGTCATGACTGCCCCCAAACCATGAATCATATTCAGAGGTACATTTAGGCCTCTGACATCTTTCTTGAGTCTTTTCCGTTTGCTTCCAGACGTTGACGAGTGCCAGGTCCACAACGGAGGCTGCCAGCACAGATGTGTGAACACGGTGGGCTCCTACTACTGCGAGTGCAGCCCCGCCTTCCGTCTACACGTCGATGGCCGCACCTGTATAGGTGAGTCAGGAGGGGGGGTTCCCCAAAGGTCAGTGGAGGAGCTGACACACTGGCCTTGGCCTGAAGGTCTAGAAGCTTCTATCAACACAATCTACAGCAACTTGCTTTCACCAACTGGGATTTCCTTCAAAGCTGACAGAGGACTCCACCTTCAGTTATACATGTTAGAGGGAGTCAAAGAACCTTTTGTTTTCTAAACAGCTAAATGTTTCCTACTGTTCTCTAGTGTACAGGCCATGGTCGGTTTGTGGCTGGTAAGGCAGTGTCTCACATAGATTCGTGCTGGTAGCCTGACAGGTATGGCTCTGACTGCAGTAATGCCCAATCAGGTTAGAAATTTGAAAAACCCACATTTTACAAATTACATTTCAGTCATTTTCAAAATAATCAAACCTCAGCTTCCAGAGTCAGTTTCTTTCATGAAGTGGTAATCCTAGCTCAAATATTTCTATATGTATTGTCTGATGTGCTACTCAGGAGGAGCTTGTGTCATATACAGTTGGACACACTTACTCTTTGTTTATTTTTACTATTTGAGCAGTTGTTAAAAAGAACGAAATAATACATGCATGATTGTGCTGTATTAAGCATATATTGGCTTATATTTCAGAACCACATTACGTTTATCCATGCTTGGTGTCCTCTTATTCTGCCTAAGGAGGCAGCCACCTATGATGCTTTTGTGTCTGTCTTGAAGAAATTATCATGTTTCCTCCTCTTTCAACCTCCTCCATCTTCTTGAGAATCCTTTCTCTCCTTTAAGGCCTTCTGAGATGAAGTTTTAGCTTTAATCCAGATATTCCAAGACGTACCAAGTTAGTCACTGATGTTCTCCTCCAGACCGGGAAGTTGTTGTCATTACCATATCGCTAATGAACATCATTCAAGTCAAATAAAGAGGACATTAATTTAGACAACATGCCACTGATGTTGAGGGGTAGCCTTGGCATTTCCAAATGGTTCCACTATTTCACATTAAAAAGTCATTTCTGTGCCTGGGCCCATAAACTAAAAGGCACAAATTCATCTGCCGCTCTGCTGTGGTTGGAATCCTGGACCAGCACTGTGCTGTGAGCTCCCACCTGCTGAAGCCTCTTTCGGCTGACCCTGCTGACACAAGCAGTCCAGAACTTTGGGCCCGGGCTGAGCATAAGTGTAATGAGTCCTAGGCTGTTAATACCACCGACAGATCTGGTAATTAATCAATGAGGGTTTGGTCCTGACAGGACTGTTTGGTTTTGTTTAACGCTCATTTGAAAAGTTGGCAATTGTATTAATGCCTTGTGTCAGATATCCAGGTAGGACCTTAATTATTCCTAATTCAGCGCAGAACTTAACTGCAAGGAAATTCCTTTGGTTTGCCGGACTGTTCTTTTCCTGCTGGAAACATTCCTCTCTCCAGGTCATTGGATTCTGAACTCAACCATTTTATGGAATACCACAAATGAAAACTCCATCCGTCTCGGAAATGTTGCTCTTATTATTCTGTTTGTTATCTGGGGAAGAAGTTTAGTGTTTGAAAACATTTAAAAAAAATAAGTTGACATTAGATTTCATGTGATACTAATGGTAATGCCTGTTGAGGACAGATATATAGCTTGCATATATTTCATGTACAATCAAGTTTAGCAGATACACCTGCAATAACATTGTGTATTTAGTCTGCTTTATTTCCCTTAAACACAGATTATTCTGTAATTTCTAATTAAGAAATATCCATCAGGTAATCTTGCTAAACACTATTGTTGAACAAAACTTATCAGGTTTTGTTTACCTGCAGTAGCCTTGTATAATGATAGCAGTGGTCAATTGGTCCCAGGCCTTCATCCGAACTCAGGACGATAGGAAAGTGATCTAACAGAACAGGACCTACCTTAGAACCATCTTTAGCAAAGCGCTACTGCCAGGCTGGATGAATTTACCTTTTCACGAGCAACAAGTTCACTTGATGAGATATTTGAGGGAGCATCGTTGTTACTAGTGTACTCGCTGAGCAGAGACTCTAGACTCAGGAAGTGGGTGTCCCTCGTGTTGGGTATGTGAGGGTCACACAGTGATGAAGACGCAGGAGGCAAGCAGAACGCTGGGAACGTCCACACACACACACACACACACACACACACACACACACACACACACACACACACACACACACACACACACACACACACACACACACACACACACACTTACCTGGCCCTTATTGCCTCCTGTTTAAATACTTTTTAATGATGTACGACAAGGTTATTCTCTGGGCTGATTTGGCCAGGTATTATTGAGACTTGTCCCTGGAATGACATTTGAATAGTCCAACAGAGAAAAATATTTAAGTTCTCATCAGCTGTCAAATGAGCACAATTCCATCTGAAATAACACATGTGCAGTTCTGTTTTTCAGGTCAGGACTGACTAATGGCCACTGTTTAAAAAAATTACAGCATGTTTGCAAACATGCCATTTTTTGGCTGAGAACCTTTCTCTTTTTCTTTAGTATGTCACATATATACGGGAGTATAGGACTCCCGATGGTGTCTTGAATCGCTGACAGTGTCTTTATTCACTGCTGTTCTCAGCGGTGCTCTCCTGTGCCATCAGCAATGGGGGCTGTGAGCAGGAGTGCGTGCAGCTGTCCCATGCCCACTTTCAGTGCCGCTGCAGACATGGCTACCAGCTCACCGCCGATGGAAAACGCTGCAAGTGTAAGTGTTTCACCACTGGCTTCCCACATGACTTATTTTTAGGAACCCGGCTGACTTCTGAATGCTTTATTGCCATGGTTTTTGACTGTGAACGGAAATGGTTCAAAAGTTATTTCTTCACAAGTTCAGAGCAGACCATTTGATAGCTTAAGGATATGATAATATGTAAAGCATTAGTAGGGATGGGGCTAAACTGGTAATTTTGTCAGCTTTTTTTTCTGCCTAATGTGGGAATGATGAAAAATAACAGCTGGTCAAAGCAGCCAGACTGAACATAATAGCACAGCTTGTTCTCTTCAGTTTTCCTTAGTAAGGACAGAAACTGCCATAGGAGTGGAGCTGACCGGTCCTCTGGAAGTCCTTAGATAAACTCACAGAGATGTTCTTACCTCACCTGAAACACCTAAAAAAAGTGTTTACTCTCACGGTCAATTAAAAAGAGAGAAACCTTTGAAGAAATACGTTGTTTTTTATCATAAATGAGTAAATGAGCTCTTGAGAATACAGCATGGATAGAACATTTTCTGGCACTGAGTGCAAATGATGAAGAGAGTATCTGCTAAAGGTCCCAGATGTGGAGCTGTCTCTGACTCTTAGCCAAGCCTAAAAAAGTGTGGCAGTCTAGAAGTTTTAGACGTTTCTACCACACAGCAGTCTAAAAGTGTTGATGTACTGTGTTGGAGGGACTGACATATATTGCAGTGCAATGCTTGGGATCAGAGACTGATTAGATTTCTCAGTGAAAGTTATTGGTAGTTTGACTGTCTAATGGTTTGTGGCATTGCATTTAGAGCTAATGACTATTCAGTGTCAAACAAAGCAAAGCCCCCTGTTTAAAAGAAGAATTTAAAGCTGTTCAGCTGCGGAGTGTAAAGTATACAAACACTAGCATATTAAATTGCTCTGCTTTTTGGCCAGCTTTGAAATTGCCTGAATTTAATTTTCACCGTCATATTCTTGGCGAACCCAGTGTCAAAGTCCGAACACCTGCCAAAAACACTTCCAGTTTAGCCTGGCTGACCCATCCACTCTCCACAGACTCCACAGACTCAACAGGGCCCACAGTGCCCCAGTCATTTAGAGTGAGGTGAAGACTACATGATGAAAGTGAGAGTGTTTATAAAGGTCGGGGAAAACAAAGAATAGCATGAAAGCACAAATGAATCTGGATGAAGTCCAGCAGGAAAAAAATTGACTGGCCTTTGATCAGTGTCATAGAAATATATGATATTTATCAGAAATGGGTTTCATAATGCATGAGATTCATAATGTTAAGGAGTGTAGTCTTCACACTGAAGGATGTAACTAAAGCCAATAGTAAATGTACAAAAAAGTATGATTTTCTAAAAATTCAATCTGTATCTGGTAGGTTGTATCATACTGATTATACTGATCATACTGAGATCATACTCATTTCTATTACTGTTACATTTCTATTTATATTAAAAGTAAAATAAGTTTTCCCTATGCTTCTACAGTGTGTTGTAAGTATGTTGAGATTATTTTGACTGGGGCCTCATTTGCCCGTGTCTGGATAAAGACGTGAGCTATGTGAAGCTTGGCACGTTTCTATTACAGTGAGGAACCCCTGCACTGAGAGGAACGGGGGATGCGTGCACGTGTGCCGTAGCGTCGGCTCACGTGCTCAGTGTACCTGCCGTCCGGGTTACAGGCTGGCAGAGGATCAGAAGGGCTGTGAAGGTAAATGCCTCTGACAGGGCCCCTTCACAGGTGAAGGTAAATACCTCTGACAGGGCCCCTTCACAGGTGAAGGTAAATACCTCTGACAGGGCCCCTGGCCCCATCCAGCTCCCCTTTACAGTCGCGCTGTGATTTAAAACTCTTTCACATGGAACATCTTCTATGTAACAGATTCTTTTTGGGAAGATTTCGTTCCAGTGGTTTTGTAAGTTGGGAAAAGAATGGAAATACTGTTGCTGGTTTTGAGTTGGGTGGCGGGGCTCCGTGCAGAATGGGGCTTGTGTTCTCAACATAGGCCAAGGCTGGAGAATCAGCCCGCCAGTGCAGTCTTTAATCACAGTGTCTATATCAAAGCCACTGTTGGCCTAAGTGTCTGATGAGCCTTCCAATGTGATGTGGAGAGACTGCGGCCTGAGATCTGTGCTAATGGTTTTGTGGAACAGAATGGAGAGGGAGGTTGTTAGGGTTAGAAGGTATAATAGGCCCATGGTGGAGCAGATGAAATGTCTCTGCGTTTCAGACATCGACGAATGCAAAACCAGACGGGCCGCTTGTGCTCACGAGTGTCGGAACACCGCTGGCTCCTTCTCCTGCCTCTGTAACCCTGGTTACGAACTGGGCTCAGAAGGCACGAAGTGCTACCGTGAGTCACCTTTCTCACCTGGAAGATCGCTCAGGTGCTGCTGATTGGATCTGTGTGGTTTCGTGTCAAATGTTCATTGGCTACCATCCAGCAGGCATCGAAATGGAGATCATTAACAGCTGTGAGTCTGGGAATGGAGGCTGTGCACACCGTTGTCAGCATGGCACTCTGGGACCTGTCTGTAGCTGTAACCACGGTTACCAGCTTGATGAGGACCTCAAGACTTGTTTGGGTAAGCAGATGGTTGGATTAAATGTAGAGACATTTTACATAAGCCAGTATGGGTGCAAGTCAGCTGCACAAATATTCTCCTAAAAACTCTTGATAAGTTTATGGCTCAGTGTTTGAACTCAGTGTGCATTCTTATGTCTGATGGATCACCATTTGCTGTGTAGAATATATCATTGCTACTACAAGAAAACAGAAAACTGTATCTCCAAAGGCTTTTTAGAATTTTTGGAAGAGTTGAAGAACCTCTTGGACGTTGAGCTGTTTTACAAAGATTTATGCCTCTAAGTTATCCAGTGGCCAGAGTGTAAACTTCAGATGTAGGTGAAGAATAAATGGCCAGAAACAGTGACAAGGTTGTCTTGTGATAGCAGTAATATACATAAATATTTACTTCTAGAAAAATATTTGTGTTTTCCATGATGGCCCCATGAACTCAGCCAGTTGGACCATGACACTCTTGTGGGATTGGAGGTTTTCTCTGTCAGCGAACTCTTCACTATGAATAACAGCTCCCTCCTCCCCAACTGGAACAAGTTCTTCTGTAAACTTGCCCGAAGGGCCAGGGGTTCACCACACTCGTGTTTCACCGCACTCGTGTTTCACCGCACTCGTGGTTCACCGCACTCGTGGTTCACCGCACTCGTGGTTCACCGCACTCGTGTTTCACCGCACTCGTGGTTCACCGCACTCATGGTGACTCTTGGTCCTGCTTTCTGTGTTGGCTCACTGAGGCGGGTGGGGGATGGGGGCGTGTCTTCCAGACCTGGACGAGTGCGGAGAGGGAAGTTCGTGCTGTGAGCAGCACTGCACCAACTACCCGGGCGGCTACGAATGCCACTGCGGGGCTGGCTATCGGCTCCACTCAGACGGCTGTGGGTGTGACGGTACTGACCCCGCTGCTATATTCACTGCTTAACTACATAGGTTCATTATTTTATCATCACATTCCTTATTTGTTTTTGTTTCACTTTGATAGATGTGGATGAGTGTCTGTTTGATAATGGCGGCTGTGAGCACACGTGCCAGAACACCGCTGGGTCCTACCAATGCTTCTGCAGCCGGGGGCACAGTCTGGCCGAGGACAGACACTCCTGCGTCTGTGAGTCCGGTGCCTTGAGCGCACTACTGTTACACCATCAAAAACACACTGGTAGAGTAATCCAGCAACATCTCTGTTTCTGCCCCCCTTTCTCCAGCCCTGCAGAGGGCGGTAGAAGCCCTGTCCAGTCGTGTAGCGGTGGAGCGGCCACTTCCACAGCTCACGCTGCTGCAGGAGCTCCCTCAGGCTCTGGAGCGCTACTCTGATTATGAGGAGGACTCTTTCGGAGAGCTGCGAGCCGAGAGCACCATCACTCAAAAATTTGGTCGGTGGACGGAGCTTCCAAATGGCTCTTATTTGGTCCTTTTGAATCCTTTTGAGTCTCTGATGTTTAATAAACGGTGCCGTGGGCTCTCATTGCTTGTCCCACTCTGACTTGACACAGTCTGCCTGAATGAGACATTTGGCCACGACTGCAGCCTGACGTGTGATGACTGCTCGAACGGGGGTGTGTGTCACGAGGAGAGCGATGGCTGTGACTGCCCTGATGGCTGGACTGCCATCATCTGCAACCAGAGTGAGTACAGGGCATGATAACACATTTATGATTTTCAAAACTGTAGACCGCAAGTCTCTGATCTGTCTCATGTTTTTGACTTGCAGCCTGTCCAGAGGGCACATTTGGCAAGAACTGTTCCTTCACTTGTAAGTGTAGGAACGGGGCCACCTGTAACCCTGTGACCGGAGCCTGTCGTTGCCCACCAGGAGTTAGTGGAGACGAGTGCCAGCATGGTGAGCGAGCACACACTGAATGAAACATTACAATGATACAATGAAAATGTGGAGAACAAAATTATATCATTAATTAATGAAACACTTTCTAATCAGTTTAGAAAGTATTTTTATTAAGTTTTTCTTTATGTCATATAAAGATCAATAACTGGGCTGTATCATCACAGTTCCACATATAAAGATCAATAACTGGGCTGTATCATCACAGCTCTCATCCAGAGCCAAGACAAGCAAAGTAAATATCGGCTTTGTTTTGCAGCTGAATGTCCAAATTCCCCTTGATCCGTTTTGTTGCAGTTCTGGACACATTTGCAATCGCTTCCTTTTTCAGTCTAGTTCTTGTATTTCTCTCCATGTTTACTCTTGTAATAGATTCAAACTGTAATCCTTAAACACAGCTAACTGTTCTACGCTAACTAAGCACACAACTATACATTTTTCTGACAGACTGACAGACAATAGAGCTGAGAGGTAATTTCTCGAAAGCTGTCCATCACATCCACAGACACATTTCTGGGGATGCGCTTTGGGAATCTGGAAAAGGCGCTATATAAATCGAACATTCATTCATTCATTCATCATTCATTTGAGTGAAGGTGCATGAGCGAACTGAAATGAGCAAAATTTTAAAACAAAAGCAAAACAGCTGTCTTCAAAATAAAAGCAGTGAGGTTTTGATTCACGCACTTATCACAGTGTAATATTTGTCATAGTCACACATTTACCTTTGACTTCTAACTTATCAATGATCTCATGCAGGCCAGTCAGGGATAGTCAGATAGTCAGGCGGACCCTACAAAGCCCAGATCTGAGCTAGCAGCATGTACTGGCACTCACCATGCGTTAAAACCCGATGCGTGTTTGTGTGGCTCTGTGTTCTGTGGTTTGCAGGATGCCCCAAGGGTCTTTACGGCAAGCACTGCAATAAGAAATGTAACTGTGCCAACAATGGACGCTGCCATCGCACCTACGGAGCCTGCTTGTGTGATCCAGGCCTCTATGGGAGGTTCTGTCATCTCTGTGAGTCAAAGAGCTCCCAACCCTCTGTGGACCTTCCCCAGTTCACCTCGTTTTATGAACAACACACCGTTTCCCTTTCCTGTGTGTCCATGTGCAGCGTGTCCTAGGTGGTCCTATGGTCCCGGCTGTTCAACCGAGTGTGATTGTGTACAGAAGAACACCCTCGACTGTCACCGTCGCCATGGAACCTGCGTGTGCAAGCCCGGTTACCAGGGCGACACTTGCAGCGATGGTTAGCAGGCTCCTGCTTCCCTCCTTTACTGTGTTGATTCCTCGCACAACACCTCAACCAGTGTCTGCTATGTTTGTCTCTTCAGAGTGCGCTAGCGGTTACTATGGTCCAGGATGCAGGACAAAATGTGGGTGTCCCCGCGGTGTGCCTTGCCATCACGTGAGCGGAGAGTGCCAGCATCAATGCCCGGCTGGGTGGCGTGGGGAGAACTGTAACCAAGGTGCAAGAGTTAGCATCTTAACCTTATGAGACTAATACAGTATAGACTAATACAGTATAGACTAATACAGTATAGACTAATACAGTATAGCCCACATGGCACTTGGACATGTGACCTATAGCAGCGGTCACCAACCACCAGGCTGCGGGCCGTGGGTCATTTGGTACCAGGCCATACAGAGAAAGAATATATATCAGAGTCTGAGTGATGTTTTATTTTGAAAAATATAAAGAATTTTGGGATTCTCTCAAAATTACATCCATTGGTGCGTCCGGTGAGTTTTATTTTTATGCAGTTTATATTTGTTTTTATGCCAGTTGTATCATTTTATTTACCGGTAGTCGTATTTGCCCCCCACACTTTAAAGGCCGGTCCGTGAAAATATTGTCTGACATGTAACCGGTCCATGGTGCAAAAATGGTTGGGGACCACTGACCTATAGAATGGATTAATGTGTTTACTCCATGTGTAAATCATTTTAGACTGCTTTCCATGTGAGCTAACATTGGATAGAAGGCTTTAAGATTAAATTTTTTTTATATTGTGTAGAATGCTGTAAATTCTGTTTTTTTTTTAACTAATCCTCTAAGTGGAAGTGGCATAAGCTTGAACTTATCCCCCTCATCCTCTGTTACACTCCTGGGAACGCAACTGCGGCCTACAGTAGACCACAGTCGGGGCCCGAGATTCACGAGGCCCTGGCTTCTGTGCACGCAGCTCCAAATGCCATATAAGAAAACGAAGCAGACAGCTGGCGATCTGAGCAGCCCGAGAGAGCAGGCCAAACCCGGAGAGCGGAGACAGAGCCGCGCGGCAGGGGCGCATTCGTCAGCAGGCCCGCTGTACTTCTGTGCTAGTGAATTTCCTTGACACGGAGGCCGTGTTCCGCCACACTTCACTTGCGAGGAAAAGAAGAAATATGTGGTCTTGCTCAGCATGCTAGAGAAGTAAATTTAAGGACATGAAAGAGTAAAGTTGCTCTGTGTTCACAATCTTTGTGCCTCCCGACAACAGGCCACAGTTTACGCTGCTGTGTGTATATATGGAGCATATTTACTACAGTGACTTTATGGAAGAGTGGTGAGCAGAAACTTCTTATGCCGCGTTGTTCAGCTTTGATACCTGGCAGCCCCGTCTACCACCCGGAGGGGGTTACAGAAATAACTGGAATATTTCTGCAGAAAGCTGGAGTTGGCTGCAAGGACACGGAGCCTGGAAGTCATTAAGTGATCAGAATACAACATCTGTCATCAATTAGGATCAACAGTCAGGGGGAGTGGCACCAGGCCCCGCCTACACAACTGACCTGTTGCCTCTGCCCTTTGGGTGTCTGGCCTTTATGAGTTTTAGGAGTGCATTTACATGGACTACCTGAAGCCAATAGGGACATAGGGGGGCAGGCATGTCCCACTTTTCTGATTGGGCTGTGGGAGCTATTCTCACTGTCCCCCCTCCCTCCTGCCTGTGCTAAGGTGTACAAGAGGAGGTTTATTCATCAGTCATGACAGTGGCCAACAAAATGACAGTGGTGAGACAGTAGCGAGAAATTGCCATCAAACTTCCCCTCTTTAAAATGCTTATTTTAAGGTTCCAGCATGGAACCTTTGTAGGAGAACTGAGGCTACAGGGAATATAACACCCCCCCAATCAAATATTCCAATAACATTGCCATGTTCAAATCAAAGAGTGTTCTGAGGAACATGTTCAGATTCTTCTGATCCTGTGTGTGATGGCACCCAAACAGTGGCGGGCTACACGAGATATGCTACACGAGATATGCTACACGAGATATGCTACACGAGATATGCTACATGAGATATGCTACATGAGATATGCTACACGAGATATGCATACGCATTTATTTTTGCCAGAATGTCCCGAGGGAACGTTTGGGGTGGGCTGCTCTGCATCCTGCAAGTGTAACGGAGCCACGTGCAACTCGGCGAGCGGCCTGTGCCACTGTCCCGCAGGCAGGACAGGACAGCACTGCGACAGAGGTGAGTGGTGCAGCGGTGGAGGTGAGAGATGAAGTGGTGGAGGTTGAGTGATGGAGGGCGAGAGCAGTTCTGAGCTCACCATCGCCCATGGAAGAGTGGAAAACTGCTCACCATCACCACTGGAAGACTCGATAGGAAATTAGTCGCGTTCACTTACTGTAAATAGACCTCGCCTGCAGTTTTCCATCAAGGGCGATCGTGTGGTTTATTACACAGGTAGCATCGAACTACATGTTTTGAATTTGACCGCGAGTAGCTCTCTGAGTTCTATCCATGTTGAGGCCTTTAATGACTTTCCATCCTGGTGCCTTTGGGATCTAGACCACAGAGCACATAGAACTGGGTTTAGCAGGGCTTAAGCAGAAGGCTCGGGTGTCTATTCTTAGATCCTCTTGAGATCTTCAGCCAAGAATCACAAACAGAGGTATAACATATGTCCCTCCCAGACCCCTTCTCTAAGGGGACGCACACTCTTTATTTATCACGTGCATAATGAGGTACATAATGAGAGGAAGCCCAGCATGGAAGTATGGGAGGACAGTGGACTCATCTTTCCTAACGAGGACAGTGGACTTCTCATCTTTCCTAACGAGGACAGTGGACTCATCTTTCCTAACGAGGACAGTGGACTCATCTTTCCTAACGA